>NW_010389054.1:13771-14285 GCF_000710305.1 Buceros rhinoceros silvestris | reverse complement strand
TCTTTCTTCTGGAATAACTGTGTGGAATATAACCATAAAGACAACACAGATCAGTGTTGTGCCCTGTAATTCCTTTCGGCCAGCTCACTGCTGGGCCAACAAATACTCAGGTATACGTTCAATATTATGTCTTCTCAAGTTAAGTTTATTATTGATGGGAGAACACGGTTTCTCACGCAGAGAATTGTTGTGGCTAATGTGACCAGGCAGAGTCATCCTCTGCCTCTGGGTGAGCTGGATCCCTTCCCCGACTGCTGTGAGGAGGTGAGATGCACAGCTGCCTTATGGAACTGAGCTTTTTTGGTTGAGTTTTTTATTTCCTCTTTTTTAGATGCGAGGTGTTACTTTAGCATTGCTAACAAGTAAGAGAGCCCAGTGCAACATGGATCTTGGCTGGTACCACTCGGAGAAAGAATTTGCAACTTTTATGAGAAATATTGTTCATTTAAGTTGAAATAATAAAAGCTGTTGAAGAAACTGTTCTCCATGGGATCAGTCTCACGAACAGGGAAAG
>NW_010389054.1:5088-13693 GCF_000710305.1 Buceros rhinoceros silvestris | reverse complement strand
GGAAAGAGGTTATATTCACGTCATTTTGAATTATTCACTCTAGCTCACAGCATAGGTTGGAAGGCGGCTTCTTTATGAGCAGGCAGTGCTAAGTATGATCACAAACCAGGTCTTTTCACAATGATTGCACGATTGGTTCACTCTCTGAAATAGTCATTCTAGCCTCTCTGAGGAAAAATTTATTTGTGCTTTTATTTAAAGAAAATATTTGCAAACCGAGGTACAGCTTGGTCTTGCTTTTCCCCACTGGAAGAAATACTCCTGCTTTTAAGCCACTTTAACAGCTGCAAGCAAGCCACAGTCATCTTTGATCTGTCAGTGAAATTAGTTTTCATTGTTAATAAAACCTGATATCTCGGACAGGATGTTTAAGACATGATTGTGGACCAGTTGTAACTATTGATGTGCAAACAGGAGTCAGCATTAACCTTCTGGGTTTAATAGAACAGATACACAACCTAAACGCATGGAGAAAATGGAGTTCCTCCAAAGAAACGTGCCTCAGTGTGGACCTGCTGCTGCTCCTGCTGAGGTCTGCCGTGAATCTCCTGTTGCCTTTTCAATTTGTAGTCGCTGGCTGTGAGTGCGTAGCTGCCTTGGGTGGGAAGCTTGGGTACCTCTGAGGAGTTGGCTGGAGAGTCTTAAGTAACTTACTGCTGCCTGATGCAGACTTCTGCAGAAACATGACTTTATTGGTAGGAATGTGGGCACTTGAAGGATTAGATAGGGGTTTTCTGGATATCTCTGTCATCTGTTTAAGTTCCTAAATACCTCTCATGTTTTAGGCTGTGTGTGACTGGATTCATGTGTCTCACTGGACATCAGTGGCACTGTTCACTGAGGTTATTCATGCCCTTAGATAATTTTAAGAAGGATGATTCACTGAGGTGTATCAGTAATCGTAAATAGATTTGAAATAAACCTAATTAATTCAGAATTCTGCTTTTCATTACATTGTATTGAATTAAGTCGGGTACTGAACAGGAGTAGAAACAAAATGATAGAAGCGGTGGCATTTGCTGTGAGGTTGCTGGCAGAGTGCTTGTCATTGGATAAGGCGGAAGTAAAGTTTAGCATGGCGAAGTAGACGTTTTCAATGTTTGAAAGACAATTCCAGAAAAATATACAGGGGGGAAGAAAGAGATGACAGCTTATATGAGGAATCTGCCCAAGATTATATCCAAAGAGACAATATAGAAGAGAGTTGTATTTGGGAAGAACAAGAACTGTTGTTGATTTTACAAAGTTACATAGTACTTAACCTGGTATTCCCAGAAGAGAAAGAATAAGAATAAATCCATGGTTTCAGCCATCCAAGTGAGAATGGCTGAAAAGAGACAGTCTGGAGAGGTGAAAATGTAGTAATTTCCTCCAGCAGCAAACACATTGGAAATGAAACTCATCTGTCCATGCCCTGTTAGCCTTTGAGATACTCTAGAGTATTCTGCAGGGCCTCCAGGTGCAGTTCCAGAAGAGCTCGGATCTCCTGTAGGTCCTGGGCAGACATTTCAGCAACACAGATGTACTGGGTGCTTTTGTTTAGGCAATGGAATCCCAGCATAGTACACTTTATTTTTTGAGTGCTGACTTTTAACGTGAAAAATTAGGCTCAAAGCAGTACTTATGCTCCTAAGTTTTTTTCATTTTATTGGAAAAAATAGGAGCCTAAAAATAAGGTCGAGTACTTAAGCGCTGTGCTTAATCTGGGCCAATGAAGGAATTTCATCTCGGGCAACAACTAAGGACAGTGGGTCCATGTACTCATCCAGCCTTCCTGGGAACACTGGTCTTGAAGAAAGTGCCTTGATTCCATGTTAGGAAGCAATACAGAATTTGGAATTTGGCTGGACCGTAATGGAGGCACGGATCTAGTAAATGCAGGTAAGAGCCATGCTTTTATATATCATAGGAACCTTTGGTGATGCTCACACTGTTGATCTCGGTCCCCTTAATGCAGTTTCCTAGGAGCACATGTATTGGCTTGTTTTCCACATTACTGTCTAGCTGGTCTGACTGCAGAAAGGTGATGCTGGATGTGGGCATGATGAGATGTTTTGTTGTGCCTGAGATGAGACATCTCAAATTAAATAAAGAAGGGAAATATGGCCTGCAGAAAATCCCACCTCTTGGATTAATAAATGTAAGAAGCTGAGTGTGCATGTGTACTTACTGTGGGGAGCAGAACTGGATTTATTTGGTGTGTTTGGTGGTTCTGGTAATCCAGTTAGTACAATGGTGCTATTTTGATGTTTAGCTTTGCATTTCTTCAAGAAATACAGGAACGTTAAAAAGTAGGAGCCTCAACAATGGTAATGACATGACTCTGTGGATTGCACTTGTTCCTCCTGAATGTGAAGGGAGATGACTCTACACAAAACCATCTATTAAACCCCACTAGTGATTACCGAACCGTGGGTGAGCCCCAGGACTCAGACCTGTGTCAGGCCAGAAGATGCACTGAACTACCGTTTAAGTCACGTTTGTATTTCTTCTCCTTAGGCAGGTTCTGAGGAAAGCTCTGCTTTATGTCCAGAAGCATCTACTGCAGATCAGAGCCCACTTGAGCTTTAGGCAGGCAAAAGTAAAACATTTCCAAATATTTCAGTGTTAGCTTTGTGCTATATTAAGTATCTTCTGTTTTGTTCTTTAGTCAGAGATGCTTATGAAGTTTTGATTTCTATTACATATGTGGGTTGTTCATACTTGTTTTTTTAGATAAATTCGGACTGTGGTTGTTCATTATATGTATATTTTTAGTTGGATGGTTGCAATGTGAATTGAAGATGCTTGTCTTTGTTGGATGTCTGTCATTTGTCGGCTTTTCAACTCTTGTTTAAAACAAACACTCGTTTACTTCAACTCCACTGTTTAAAAACCAAACCAAAACAAACCACAGAAAAAGCCAGCCCACAAATGCAGAAAGGCTGATTAAAAGCTGGTTAGTCCGGCTTGTATGTGTGATCTTATCAGACGGGCCTTTTCCCTTCCAGATTTCACAGCTTTATGTGGTGTAAATGATACTCTCATTACCCAGATGGTCTAAGAAGGCAGCAGCTTCTGGGAGGTATGTGCTATTTAATTTTGTACATCCAGGGTCTTTAAAAAAAGGAACTTGTCAGTAAAGTGTCTGAATGTTGCAATATTCATTTGGGAATGGAAGCCCTGAACCAACTGACTGCACACTTGACCAGATGTGGCCTCATCTTTGTAGACAATAACCAGACCACCAATAAAACTATTCAAAATAAGACTCAGAGTGGCAGTCACAGGACTGCTATTCTCATCATAACAAGCTCGCCTGTGCACAAACAGTAAGAGTCAGAGTTAGTTCTCATTTACACTGGAACGCTCGAATATAACGGTCTTGGAGGGAGGAGGGTTTTTCTGTTGTTTGAGGTTTGTTGGGTTTTGTTTTTTTTTTTCTTTTTTGGCAGGGGTGGGGTTTGGGGTTTTTTTGTGGTTTGTTTTATTTTCAGACAAGTAGCTGACAGTGAATTAGTCCTAATTTTCTGTACGGATATAACCCATTTTAAGAAGCAGAAAGGTAATTCAGCACATATTAATAGAAGCAATAATTAGACACAAAGGGCTTAATTAATGTTGTTCTCCGATGATGCAGGAGTCTCACTGAAATGAAAGGCACACAACTCAGGACAGAGCTGACCCATATAAGGCGAGTGTGTCCCCCCTCCTAAATGCCAAAAGCTATTGGACAGCTTTCAGAACATCTCTTTGGAAGTTATTCTAAGTCAGCCACTAGTCAGAAGTATTTAAAATTCCCTTGTTTTTGTAAATGCTATGTTAGTTTTCCTGGAGACGGGTCTACGTGTGGCAAAGTTTGCTATTTAGCTGAATGAAGTTAAAAATAGACTGAAGACAATGCTCATATAGTGCCATAGTCTGCCCTTTGCCCCAGTTTCTCTGTGCACTGTATTTTCAATTTTGGGTTCCAAGTGCTCTTTTCTCTCTAATAAGGGAGGTAGGAATGTGGGATATTGGTCAATACTTGTTGAAAGTGAATTTATGATAGAGAATAATAAATGTGAAGTAGAGTTCATAGGTGACTTTCTGAGATGATACATTTAGTGTAGTATATTCTGCAAGAATTGCATTTTGCCAGTTTGCAATTTGGAAAAAAAATTATCTCTTTAATGTGAGATATCAAAGAAAAAACTCAGATTTTGGCATTTTGGATTTTTTTTTTTTTTAATACCAAAGTCATTCAAGTTGATCTTGAGGCTTACTGACACCAAATTCTAACACTTCTCCTGTCTTAGATTTCCTGGTAATCTACTGGCCAGCTGACCTCTTAGACATCTAGCCTCAGGAATATTTTCCTGCTTGCCACATATATATTTTTTTTTGAGTGTAAAAATGTGAGAAAAAATTGGCAGTAAATGAACAACAGAAGCATGAAGCTGAGATTTTATTTGGGTTGCTGGTCAGAAAGAGAGACTTTGACTCTGTCAAGGAAGTAGAAACTCTGGCAAAGTGTAATTCAAAGATACTGTGTTTGAACAAAACGGTTAACGTGACAGCGCAACCGAACAAAAATCTATTAAAAGCTGCAAAAGAAACTCGTGTTGATGCTAATATAAGTTGATAGCCAAGGCCTGGAACTAATAAGAGGGCCTAGCAAGGCAGGGCTTCTAAATTCCTGAGAAGGCAGAAGATGAACAAGAGAAGGACATACTTTTAAATGAGCTGATCTGATTTAAAGCCGATCTATGTACAAGTGGCTGGGATGGCCAGTAGCAATCAAAGTGTTCCCTAAAGGGTTCTGAAAAAGGTGCACGTGGGTTTTGGCTAGGTTAGGTTGCAAGTGAGAGGGAAAGATGATGGGTCCTTGATGGAAAGTGAGGGTGTTAGCAGAGAGCTAAAACTGTTTTCTTTGGATAGAATGTCCATGGATGGCTAAGGAATAGGGAGGGCTTGGAAGAGGGCTGGAAGGTCTGAATATTCAGGAAGATTAGAGTGCAGTGACAGAAGTAATTGTCACTCACCTTGTTGAGCTCTCATTATCTTCTAATGTGAGATGCACTATCTTTTCTAGTTCTACAACTTGTCCAGCAGCTATGGGCACAGAAAAAGGTACTGTCAGAGAAATATGAAGGTACACAGACAACATCTGAAACTCGGCTAAATTCATTTCACTTCAGAAAGTTTTCAGCTTCACCTGCCCTCTGACGCTCCCCATCACTGGGAGTATTTCTTTTTCTCCCGGTTTCTGCCAGGTAGTGGTTGCACTTGTGTTCCCATTGCCTGCCAGAAAGGTCTCTGAATCAAATTCCAGCTATTGCCTTCCCCCGAATATGTGGCTGTTTGGTTTTTTCTATGTCCTGCACCAGAGGAAATTTGGGGGTCCCAGATATTATAACCAGTAAAGTTTATACAGATAAGGATCAGTGCTTCAGTTTTCCTCTGAAATGCCTGTCTGAGCCAAACATATTTTCTCTGTAGGTCCTCACAGGAACAAACCCCAAGCCGTACAGGACTCCTCCACTATGCAACTTCTGTTTCACTTTTTTTATCCAGCACAAGGTAATCTCCAGATCAATGTTCTCTGGTGAAAACCGTATTCTACCTAAAGGACCGTCTTTCCCCTTGTAATCCAGTGACAGAACTGTAGTCTTTGAGGAAGAATGTCACTGTTCCACTGAGGAAAACTAGAAAATCTATCTCAAGGTGTCTGTTTAACTTTGTTGGTGGAGATACTCATTTTATTTACGTTTTGGCTTTGCCTTATTGCAATATCTGAGCACTTTTTCAGCATAATTTAGAGCACTCAAAGTGAAGCAGGATGCTTTTATTAACTCTTTTTGTAATTTCTTAAGATTTGGAACAGGATAGAGAATTTCAAGATAATCCAAGGTAAAAATTATAAAGTGAAGATTTGTGTAGAGTATTCTTGCTCCTAACTGAATCTACATATTTTGATGTTGGGAGTGGGGGGAGATCTCATTGGAACTGATAAACATGAGAGCTCATTTAGCAAAATGTCAGCAGCAGTTTATCTTGTTGTTGTTTAGGCAGCCTCTGCCCACTCTGTGAATGCCCGGAGCACTGGGCAACACTGAAGTTTTCCCTAGAATCTGTGTGCATGTACAGGGAGTATTTTTAGTGGAGGAGTTTGCATATGCAAGAGACAGAAACTGAGCACACAGAAAGACCTGCCGAGCAGTACGTGTACACTGCCTGTGTAGCAGTTGAAAGCAAGCCAGAGAAGTGCTTGGACTTGCCTCTTCCTTTACAGAAAAAGTAACATATGTGAGAGAGGTGTCCAGAGACGGTGAGCATGCAGGAGAGTATGAGATGAAAAGAGTCATGGAAGTATGAGCAAACAGCCTCTATCTCTTCCTGATGGATCTGTGCAGAGCTGGGGAAGACAGGACTTTGCGCACATTTATTGTAACTTATGTGGGATCGCGTCGAAGAGCTGTCTCATCTGATGCCATTGCCAGTTCCACCTCCTGATGCAAACAATACAGAACTCCCCAGATGTGTTTGCTCTGTGCTTGGGTCAACTGCAGCAGTTTTTCAATTTGTATAATTCAAAATTAAATACAAGTGAGGAAAGTACTGCTCACATAAGAGCTATGTGCTATCCTTAGCTGTTGGGGAATCTCACTGTAACTCGCTGTGCTTAGAATTTCAATCTCAAAAATATACTGCAAAACTAATACTTCTCTTTCCAGTTTTACATTCCCCTGCTGCTTTTCTTTTTTTTTTTCCTCCTGTCTGATCAACCTGCTAAATGCGGTGGGCTTTTTTCTTCTGTTTCTTTAGGCTTCAGAGCTAATAATTCTTTTAATCATTTATTTTTCCAACCATAAATATGCCACAGCACAGTAAATGCAAAGTCACAGAAAATGTGTATTGCAGCTGGAACTGATATTTGGTGCATTAATTAGATCCTTCCTCCAATCTCATGAAAAGACAACTGAACCATAAAAGAAAGAACACTGCACTAGCTAAAACCTCCATCAGTTACTCATCAAGGAGGATCTCCTAAAACTCTTATTTTCAGTTCTAGTCTCCAACAATAAATGTAAACCCCACCGGGAGCTTAGAATGGTTAGATAGTGCTGTTTATTGCTCGTCCACTCATGCAGGAGGAAACCGAACGAGCCTTTAAAATGTTAACTAAGGCAACACTAGACCTCCCGCTGTCCCCAAACAAGCATTTAACCAAGCTGCTTGGGTAAAGGGATAAGGAAGGGAGATGGGGGAAGAATTATCTCCAAATGTGGAGAGAATGAGAAACAAAAAACCACTCTACTGATTGAAAAACAGGAGAGAAGCAATGGAAGATAAAAATAAGTGAAAATAATTACAGTTGTTAAGTAACAGTGGCAGAAGAGATGTCAGGGCTGAGGAGCAGTTTGGAAATGCAAGGCTTGGTTACAGAGCAGTGGTGTAACCCAGCTGTGTTTGGAGGTTGCCTGTGGACAGGACTAAATCGTAATAAATGGATGTATTTATTAGCACTCAACCTGCAGTGATGACTCTTCAGGGGAAGGCAGGAATTGAGGTGAAAAACCGTTGCCTGGGACACACCTGCTTGCCTAGCACCTGATTCAGGAGACACCTGTTTTTAACAAGGGTTCTGAAGTTTTCGCGTAATTTCCTAAGAATGTAAAGCTTTGGTCAGTTTTTTTTTCCTGGTTTCCTAGGTTGGTAGGTCTCCCACAAAAGCAAATAAGAACACCCTCCCTCCCAGACTTTTAAACCAGTTATCCACATGTTGCAGAGAATTTGGGAACTACAGAGATTATCATCCTAAATTAAGACGGCTGGGACGCGATACAGGGAAGATACTGTAATAATGCCCCTGTTGAGAGGAAAATTCAGGAACAGCTCATCTAGAGACAGAGAATCCCTGTGAGGGAGTAAGTGCAGAATGAGAGGTTATCCACAGAAAAACCTTCAGTGACAGTTATGCCTGTTCGAGGGAATCCATTCTGGATTCCTTCATGTCTAAGGAGCAGACTCAGCCTTCCTAGAGCGCAATCACAAAAACAGTGGATTGCAGAACAGACTTCTGAGGAAAAGCTCCCAAAAGCCTACACCCTATTAGTTACACCTTGTCCATGCCTGAACTTGACTGTGATGGATGTCTGTAAATCTGAGCTCCCAAATCAGGTTTTCCTACAGGTGAGATCTAGGAAAGGCTCTGATTAGTAAATACTAAAAAAAAGAAAAAAAACCCCAACCAACCAAACAAAACCTCTGGTCTTTTCTTCTACACAATTGTATAGGCTTCTCTTCAGGTTTCACCTCTAGATGATGAGTTTGAATTCTTCATTTCAAAATAGAGGAATTAAAGGTATTAACGGCCCTTCCTTCCCATGCAGCCATGCAGTAAGGTGCGCTCTTGGGAAGTGAGAAATGTGCGGTGGAGGAAAATTAATCGCAGTCTCCCATTTCCTACGTACATCTGCTGAGCACTGGGTTACCAGGTAAATGAGGGGCTATCAAGACTAGTCCTTAGTCTTAAGAGCAGAATGGGCTGTTTCCTCCAAAAGCAATGTTGTAGGCTTGCACTTCGAAGAGGGAATCCAGGTAGAAGGATCATCCTCAGAACTGCTGTAGGGCCGCTCTGGAT
>NW_010389054.1:0-4981 GCF_000710305.1 Buceros rhinoceros silvestris | reverse complement strand
AGGCTGAGAGTGTGTCTTTCTCAGTACAATAGATGATCTTGTTCCCATTCTGTAGTACTTGCCTCTTTTCTTGACTAGGAATGTGAAAAGGGGCTTAGGTGCCAGGTATCCAAGTGTTTGGTGTGGTGTTCATGCTTGTGGAGCACAGGCCATACTCACTTATCTGAGCTGCAAAAGGACAGCCATGTGCTATGTATTGTTTGCTCTTTCCAGCAAGTTATAAGATACCGAACCTAGAGTAAAATGAGGCCAAATTAATAAACGTGCATTAAGAAAATTCAGCTTATCCTGATAAAACTTCTCTGTAGAGACACATAGAAAAAATAAACAAGAGAGTCATCCAAGCGGTTAAAGCAGGGATTGAATCTATAACCCTTGGTTTATAAACTGCCAACTGTTAATATCAGAGTTGCCTGTAATTGCAGAAGGATTTCTATCACCATTGTTGGAGGGATAACAGATGATGATGTCATCAAAGCACAAGGACCTGATCCCTCAAGTAAAATATGCTTTGTTTGTGTAAGCAGGACCTAGCATCTGTCTTCATAATTAATGTTGCGCAGATGGTGACACCCTAAGAAAGAAGACCCGTGAGCCATATGTGTCCTAAGGTATCTTTAAACTCAGTAAAAGCCATCATTACTTACGCTGTGGGCCATACTTCTGTGTTCTTGGCTGCCAAGTTCTATTAGGGCTAATTGATTTACTATGTACAGATGTAGTGAACTTTTTCATGTCTTTGAACCAGATGTTTCTGAACCAGAGGTCAACTGTGAGACTTGGTGCGTCAATCCAGTTTTTGAGTAGCAGTGTAATAAATCAGCTCTGCTAAAGTTCTAGGCACCAGCAGAATGATTAAACTGTTTTTAATGTTGAAGAGGAAGTAAATCTCTGCCAGTTGTCCTGTTTGTTGTTTTTTGGGTTTTTATTTTTCCTTCAGAGAGATTATGCATCAGGACAGATGTTCTCCTTGAATTTTAGAGTTGCTCAGATGCCTTTGTACTGGACAAAAAGGTAAATCAGAGTCTGTGGCACCAGCAGCACTTCTCTGTGGACTGATAGCTCAGGAAATTAAGGTACGGTTTCAGGTCATCTCTTGTGCTGGTTTTAGAGGCAGGATGTCCTCAGTCTATGGAACACCCCGATCTTGTGAGCAAAAAGAGAGTAGATTCAGCATGAGTGCACCGTTTTTAATGATGCTGATTCTAGACAGCCAAGGGAATGGAAAAGCAGTTGTAAGTCCCCGGAGTGACTAGCTGCATTTTCAAGCAAGAAGGAAAATGTCTGTTCCACTTGTTGAGGAGAGTGTTTAATGAAAATAACTTGATCAAAAACTTCATCGGATTTTCTGAAATAGGAGTGTGCCTCTGGTGTTAAGGTTCTGAGAGCGTCTTTAATCTTGTCTTAAATACCAAAGGACTAAGCTCTAGTAAGACTTTAAAGAGTTAGAAGAAGAAGATAAACCGAGTATGAATTGGCAGTTTCAGAAATGGGAAATGTAAAGCTCTGAGGTGTATTTGTTAGTCACTTGTGCTGACCATCTCATTTCCGTTCTGGTACTTGTGCAAGTCAGTTGATCCTTCTTCTACGTGAGCTAACATTAAAAGCATGTCAACATCGAGTCAATTAAAGTTGGTTGTTTTATAAACCATATGGTCTAGTTAAATCACAAAATAAAGGCTTGATGAAGAAATCACTTGGTGAGGGTCCCTACAGGAAGTTGTGTGTTAACTGTTACACAGGAAATTGGGCTAGATAATCAAAATGGTACTTCTGGCCTCAAAATATACAAATCCATCCAATGATCGTTTTTTTCTTTTTCTCCCATATTTGATGAGGTAACTGGTGGTTCATTTAAACTCCCTCAAACTGAGAACAGAACCTAGTTGTATTTTAGATCACATGAGAATAGCTTTTTTAATATATCAAATCCAATTACAAAAACCAACTCCTGCGTTTAGGAGGAAATAAACACTTATCTATGTGATTCAAAGACAGGGCTCTTCAAATTTTGCGAGGCACTATTTGCAATAATTTTCTCACTTCCTTAAGTGGACTTATAATGCTGTTTCATATGTTATAAAACTTCTCTCTCTCTCTCTTTCCCTTTGTATGTGTGTACAGTAATATAGATCAAACGGGATTTAAGGATAAACATGACTAAATTTAAAAGATTGTGGCATTTCCAGATAAACGCTAGAGTGAATACTTAAATATACCCACTTATGACATTTTTGTTCACTACCGCCAGGCTACTTGTCCAAGGTCATAGTCATCGTACACAAGATCACAAGACTTCAGTTACTATTTGAGTCATTCATCTTCTTTCTGGGACCATATCCAGTTCGCCTTAAATAAAGTTACTCAGGAATTGGCCTGCTTTTTATGCGTATATATGAATCAAATGGAAGCTGGAGTGCTACGTCTGTGATCTTGCAATAGCAGCTTAATGTTCATGACCAAAAGAAGGGGGGAAAAAAAAATCAGAAGGCAGTAAAGGTAGTGCATTTCTTAAATGTTTAGTTGAACACATATCTAAATCAAGATTCTCAGGATGTGTAAATATCCTTGAAGCACGTTTGATCCTAGCTGCTTTCTTGTCCCAGATACTAACTCTGAAGCAATATTGTCCTTCTTTAAAGAGCATTGCCTTTGTTTGGAAAACACAATTTTGCATTAAATTTGAAGTTATGCATGTTAGCTCTGGTTATGGCTTTGAACAGAACTATGAACACTGAAATAGAATTGAGGAGCTCACTGCTCAGCCTGATCTTTTTTGGGTGAATGTAAACTAGCTATTAAAAAAAAAGAAAAAGAGTATGGATGACACGAATTATTAAATCCATGCTCTTTCTATGTAATCTCAATTGGAAATAGAGTGCAGAGAGCCGTGGAACTGCTTTCTAATGAGATTTTGAAATTCTCAAAACAGTACCACAGGGAGCTCTTTTGTTGGCTAATTTGCTGGGATATAGCTCTTTATTTCAAATAATTCTTTAGAAACATTAAGGATCTCAATTTCAGTTCAAGAAATAATATTCTCAAATCTGACAGTAAAGCTGAGCATTAATTTTACCTGACTGTGGTAGCACATGGTTGCAGAGCAAAGAGTTTTTGCGACAGTCAAAATGTAATACATGTAATCAGGAATTTCATCTGACTGAATTGTGTCCGGTATCAACCACAAGTTTTTTGTTCAAGGTGCTGGTACCAAGTTAAACAGTATTGTTGCCACTGAAGTTGGTATGGACAGTGGCTTTTCCATCTCTGTTGTCTGTCAGTTCCCGTTAATCATTTGTAAAATGTTTGCAAACACAATCGTCTGAAACACAAACAGTTCTAGGGGTTTAGAAACAACATTCAGCTATTTGCTAAATTTACTGTGTTTTTGTCTCGGTGTTCTGCAGCACTTCCAGAGCTGCTGTGCTGTCTTTGAATTTCTGCCTACCTGCTGTCCCTGTTCTCATTCTGGCTGTTACCGGGAGCGATTGCCGGCCTGTCCGTGATGCCCCTCCGAGGGAGGAATACCTCATGATAGCAGATATGGGCAGAGAGTGTGAATGCTGCAGCCGTCTGGTTGCAGGGTGAGCAGGATTTGGTGGAAGCCCAGAGATGCTGGAAGGAGGTTGAGTGTGGCTTGGAACACCCTGAGCCATCAAACATTTCACTAAACCTCTGGATACTTCAAAGTTTATTTTCTTGCTACAACTGAAAATCTGGTCCTATAGCTGCATAAATTATGGGGAAAATTATTAATATATTTTCTCACAAACTGAGAAATTCCTTACTTTCCCATGCTGGTTCTACTTTTTTCTTCCTTTTTTTTCTTCCACCTCCGGGCTGGTAACCTCAAGCTGTTTGAAGGAAAACATAAATTGTCAGTTTAGGAATATGCTTCTTCCAGCAACAGTCAGCGGCACCAGAGCGTAGTACCTTGCGGTGTGAGTAGTCAGGTTAGCACCGTGATCCTCTATGGCTGCAATTTCATTACTCCCAGCTCTGGCTTTTATGCCAGGCTGATAACCAAGAGGGGTTGTTACCATCCCACAGACACCAGAGCAGAGGGAGAGTTTTATGGAAATAGATGTTTTTGCTATTGCTTTGACACAGCGAGTAGCACTGAGCTCTCGGTCTGGGTGACAGTGTGTAAGTAAACGTACGTGTACATGTTCAGGACAGTTAACTGTGCGTTTCATGACCAAGAAAAGTCTGATGGTAAATAACAAAGATTATTCAATTTAAGCACAACACCAGCATATACTGAATACATTTCCTTTGGGGCCTGCATGGTTCGCCAGTGGTGAGAATAAACCCAGTACTCGTTTACTACAGAACCCCTCAATTACATCCAACACAGAAGGTTTTATTTTCTTGCAGGTCAGAGAAAAAAGAAAGAAAAAAAAAAAAGATTTTTGCCTGCATCTCCCTCTAGACGTTCCGCCCCCCAGGTCTCTGTTCTTCAGGTGTCACTGGAGGTGGCTCCCACAGTCCTACAGACCTGCCTAGTGCTTCTGTCCTGTGCCTTTCTCGGGTTTGGCCATATTTGAGGGGGCTTGTTATTTTTTTTTTTTTCCCTGAATTTCATACAGAATCTCTTCTACAGCTGCCCCCAGTTAATGTTCCTCTATTCACACATGGCTTTTCTGGGAGCGGAGGCACTACCTGTTTCTGCCACCAATGCCGTATTTCCCTGAAGCTGTCCTCAGTGAGCGTTGCCTCCCCGGTGCTTCCCCAGCTGGTGACCAGAACTTGGAGTCTGGTTCTTCGGTGGGTGCTGGGGTGGTGTCCCCTCTCCTCCCCGCTGCGTGAGGCACGAGGCTCCGGGGCAGCTCGTGTGTGGCGGCACTACACCGCGTGTTTGCACGTGTGTGTGCGTGCACCCTGCGCTCGCCGCAGACCGGCCTCTGCCAAATCCTCCAGAGCTGTTAATTAACGGGGTCTTTCTGTAACGAGCTTTCCCTGTGCCGCTGCCGCGTTGGGT
>NW_010389053.1:65949-66227 GCF_000710305.1 Buceros rhinoceros silvestris | reverse complement strand
CTAAAGCGGCTTTGATGTGCGCATTGCTGAGCCCAGGTGCTGTTTCCTGACGTTGCCGCAGCAATAAAACGTACACCTGAAACTGCACGGCCATCTCCAGCCTCACAGCCGGCAGAACGGCACCCAGCGCGGGCCCGGTGTCGCACCGGGGTGGCCTCGGCCCGTGAGCGCGGGCCGGGTGGCGCCCCGGGGTGTCCTCGGCCCGGCAGGCAGGACGCGAGTTAGGCAGGGGCGGTTACACGAGTCCCGAACTCGGCCCTGCCGCTGCCGGGGTGAGG
>NW_010389053.1:61534-65814 GCF_000710305.1 Buceros rhinoceros silvestris | reverse complement strand
CCCGGCCGCTGCCGGGGTGAGGGCGTAGGGACAGAGTCCGGCTTTCGGCTACTGCAGTACAGCGAGAGCAGCCGAGCTCCGAAGAGACTAGGGATGGGGAGACTGTGCATTCTGGAAAGCTGTTTTAAGGATTAAATAATTTCCAAACTGAACCAGCTTTCAGTCATTTTTGCTCTCCCCCCGCCCCTTTGGCTGAGGAAGGGAATTCCACCTTCTCTTCTACCCCAAAGATAAACAGCCAACAGCAAAGCAACCAAACAAACCCCAAACCCTAAGCATCCTGCACGCTAGTTTTTAAGACAGTCTGGCCACTTACTGAGGAGCAGTCATACATTCCCGTGGTTCATGCAGCAGCGCCTGTTCTGCTTGTGCCACACGGGCCCATGTTGCCTTTCCAGGCAGGAGAGCAAAGGGAGGGAGGTTACGGGACAGGTAGAAATGTCCTCTGTCTCCTCCGCTTAGGGACACTGTGTGAGACAGGAGTGTTTGCACCGAGCAACCACGTAGGCCCAGAGGGGAATGAGGTGGCGACAAAGAGGCTATGGCTCTACATACTTCCAAATTAGCCATTAGCCATTTTTTGAAGAAAAAAACCCATTTAGTCCAGATTGTTTAAACAGCTTTTACATAGGAAGCACTCGGCTTTTGCTGCTCTAGAGCTGAAGCTCCTAGGGAACTTGGCCATGCTGCTCTTCAGCTCCAGACTCCCTCTTTCCAGCCTTCAGCTATTGTAGCCACATGTTTGAAAAAATAAAATTGGATAGGTAGTATTGCTAAGTTTTGGTTTTTTTCATCGGAAGACAAGCTTGCTGATCCAGTTTGTCACAAGGTGGACAGGACTGATGGAGGAAAATGAGAAGCAGTGATGGGTTAGGCAGACCAGTGTAAAGAGCACCGTTGCTGCACATAAAGCTACAACTTTGGCTCAGAACTTTCGTAAGCCAACTTTGGTCCTCAGAACTCTCCAGTTGCCTTCTTAGGGCTGTAGGTTTCTCAGCTCATGGCTAACAGCAGTGCTGGATAAAGTGATATCCATTCAGCTACCTACCTGAGAACATGGAAGGAGTCTAGTAAGATATGAAAAATCGTCACTAGACTGTTTTTCAGTCATCTCAAAAGCTTTGCTTCCACTCCGCTGCTTTTTCACATGCGTATCCTCATAAACCCTACCCTGCCCTTGGGCCTCTTCATTTACTCCTAGTGTCCTCCCCTAGGCTTATACCTCCATTTTTACTCTCATGATGCTGCTTCCAGACATTAGTCTGGAAACACATAGCTAGGGTTCCCAAACAACCTTAACTCTGCCCTAGAGGCAAAGATTTATGAAAAAATCCTATCTGTTTAATATAAGCTGGGACCACAAACAACGAAATGCCTCAATCATAGTAGTGCAACTGCTGAAATTCCAGCCTACAGTTAGCCAAACATAACCCACTGAGTGCTGTGTTCTTTTATTTTCATATTTCTGATTAGGCAAACAACATAATGAAAGCCTCGCTCCCTATCCTTCTGTAAGACTGAATGACTCACTACTTATGTAAGCCTTATGCAAGAGTTGGTCATAGCTCCGCTGATGATACTACATATTGGTTTGCAATTAGTGCAAGGCTTCAACCTCCCTGTTCTGTACAATAAAAACAGGTTCTCTCAACTTACATGTTGTGAGCAGTGTGGCTTTGGGAGCCCAGGAAAAGCAGGGAATCTGGAGGGAACTATGATAGATAGTTAACAACTTAAAATTTTAGGCAGATTCTCTTAAGAGTTCAACATTGGCATTGCTTTTCCTTCTCCCTCTCTCAAAGGACTGGATAAATAGCTCAGAGGGTTTGAAGAGTTCAAAATCATCTGGCTTTCAGACATAGCCCTTGGCTAAGAACAGTGAGATTTATCATGTGGCCTGCCACATCATCTTTGATGCCATTGTAATTAATATGGGACAGCAGTATTGAAAAAGCATGGTTATGGCGTGGTCTCATTAGTGGGCAGAGCAAATTTCACTTGGGAGTCTTCATTGTGCATCTCAGAACCTTGGCAAGTTTGGACTTAAAGGCAAGTCCAGCCCTGCCATTCAGAAATTAAGAGCTCAGCTCAGGACGTACCCTTCCTTCTCCCATTAATTTCATGTTAGCACAAACAAAAACTAGCGGACGGAGTAGCCCGGGAGTTGCCCTTTCTCAAAGTAGCTGCCGGATGCTTCTCCCTACGCTCCCTGCGCAGGTTCTGTAGTTCCTAGTCTAGTGACTTACAACAGATCTTCCTGGAAAAAAACTAGTAGTATTCTGCTCCCTGAGCACAGCAGTGATGCAGTGTAGTCTTTACTGTGGGTTTTGCTGGCAAGGAGCAAGAACACAAGCTATTTCACTCACTTCATAGCAGCTTAGACCCATTTAAAAGAGAAAAGAGGAATGACCCCTGCATGGAAACGATCGCAGAGGCAGAAAACTAGGCTCACCAACAGAAGTTAAGAATTAGGGAGGATGGCTTCATCTTCTAAGTCTCAGCTGAAGGAACAAGTCTATACCACATCAGCGATATCGTGTGAAGTAGGAGCGTTGACGTCACCCCGGAGCCTAGAATAGCAATCTCTTGAGGTCCAGATAGATGGAGAGAGCCACTGAGTTAGTAAGAGTATATCAGCATTTAGCTTGAGTGTTGGAAGAGGGAAATTATAAATGGCCCTAAGTAGCAGAGAGTGTTTTTACCATATATCTAATACATAAATGCCTCTCCCAGAGGAAATGAACTCCCAAGTGCAGACATGCCAGCACATCCTGACTCCAAGACATGTGCCCTACTCAAGCCCTTTAAAAGCGGGACTCAGCAGTTTCGTACAGTTTTGTATAGCTTTCTGTAAACTACAGAAATGAATGAATGAAAACTACAGAATGAATTATCTAGACAGTAAGTTGGCATATTACCTCTGTTTTTCCAACCAGGACTGTGCTATTGGTTCCTGAAGCATTTCCAAAGGACTAGAAAGATTTCTGTTCTTTCCCAAAAGACTGGATCCATCAAATGAGGAAACCATTTGCAGGCAGCGTAGTACCACATCCAAAGTCACCCAGAGGTTTGTAACAGCAGAATCCCTATATCTCCCTGCTCCTAACAGACCAAACAGGTAGATGACTCCACATTTTAAACCATCTCAGTGACTATGCTACCTAAGTTCATTTCTTCCTAATTTTTCTTCCTAGTTTAAGTAATTTCTTGGCCCACCACTGGGAGTAAGCCAAGTTTGGCTAAAGCTGCTACAGGCTCTCTTTGCATCTAATCTTTTCATCATCTTTATGTATCATTTGAGAAAGCATAGCCACCACCAGCACAAGAGACACTGCATTGTCCTTCCTTGCAGAAGCACTGAGATCATGGCTGTTCCTCAGCACCTCCTCCCTCCAAGAGAGGAAACTGCTTAAACTGTTATTCCTAGATTTGTCATAGGAATCACAGCAGGGTGCAAAAAGAATCTAAGTCAGGTATTATCCAACCAATTTCTATTATTCATCTACCCAGTTCCTCCTTTTAAAAATAAAATTATTTTGTTGGAGAAAAGTGTTACCCTTTGGAAGGAGTATCAGTCAAGTTACTGTTTTCTCTAAGAATGTTTTGTCAAATTAATTGCTTAAATTACTGCTTCCTGTGACAGCTTTCCCTGAAGGATACATCCTGTAACAATAACTTTCACACTGCTTTTTCTGTTTATGTGATGCCTGCCTGCATATCTCTGTCACTGAGCATACAGTAGATCATTATATGTGAATTTTATTCTTTTATAGATGTCAGCGTGTAACTTTTAAAAATCTATTAGAAAAATCCCCCTCTTCCTCCCGCCCTCCCCACCAGTGCTGTTATGAGGATTCCCCTTTCATTTTCATAATGTCATTGTTTACTGAACAGATCTTGTGAATCTGCTCAGTCTAGGCACTTGCAAAACATTCTCCCAGTGTGAAGAGCTTTCTCCTTTCGTACTCGTGATGGGGCATTATGGGTCCTGGCAGTAATCATTCACTACCAAACTGAGGTAATTGGCAGACGAGGAAAGAAACCCCAATTCAATTGCAGACTAACATCAGTATAACCAAGTGCACTTCATACATAACACTTTAACGGGGAATCAAGTCACAAATCTCTTCAGATGGCTGCTAAAATGATTGCCATCACCTATCTCCATAATTTTTGAAAAGCACATCTCAAACTGTACCTGGAGTTCAGCTAAAAATGAAGCCCGCAAGATCATTCTTTGTAAAAATCAACCAGAAACCTGTGCAACACGCTACTTCTTT
>NW_010389053.1:54790-61435 GCF_000710305.1 Buceros rhinoceros silvestris | reverse complement strand
TGCCACTCACCTCTGGTTGTCCTTTCCATACAGCAGCGTCAGTAAGCACACAGAAACTGGAGGAAGGCTAACGTTCTCTGGCTGTTTCAATCACGTATGTGCAGCACCCCAGATAACACACTTTTTGGCTCTGTTCCTCGAAGAACAGCATCAACCCATGTGTGTCAGTGGTGCTGCATTTACAGCAGCTGACGAACTGGAAGCTTCTTAGTCCTAATGACTCAATAGCTGAAATAAGGGAAGTGCTGCAGGATTTTATGGAAACAAAAATCCCATCCAGTCCTTTTGAAAGACTTGTCCCTTCGGATGTAGCTTCTTGAAAGGCAGAGAATTGCACAACTAGAAGACAGTAAAAATTAGCCAAGTTTAGCAATCCTGGAATCAAAATCAAGGTTGACCTTGTGACTTGAGTACAGCTGTCTGTAGGTGACTGGCATCTCAAGCCAAAACTTACAGATATAAAAGCCAAACAGCCTACAGCTTTACTCGAGAGGGTAACATTTATTAGCTGTAGTAGACTCAATTCTCCACATGGTGTAGCCCTTTGAGAAGAGCCTGAGCCACAGTATGAAGTTATGGAGAGGAGTATTTTTAAATCTGTATTTAATCACCATTTCTGTCAATCGAGCCATACAGCATCTTGTTAACCTTTCTTTTGTGGAGAATGTCTCTCTTCAGAAGAGTCAAACGCCTACAACCTTTAGCTTAATCTCTTTTCTCTAGGTCAGAATTGAGCTCTTACACCAGAGGTGAGTGGGTTTGCTATACGAGACTTAACTGCTCAGCAAAAGGATGAACACAGGAGAATAAACACCTGGAAGAATGTCAAAGGAGAGCGGGATGGGTGGAGGGGGTGGGTGGGGTTTGGAACATCTTAATAAACAAAGCAAGAGAGTCTCATCGCCCCCCCCCCTTTACAAAGATGGTTTTAAACCAGAAGGAACAATTATCTTAAGTTTTATCTTCTATTGTTAAAATACCAGTGCAGCATGTTTTACCCAAACAGTGTACACGTAACTGCTTACAGAACAATCCAAGTTCTTGCTATTTAGTTTTCTAGACTTCTCTTCAGCTGCATTTGTCTGCTAAGCTGTGTGGGTAGTAGGTCACATCATCTGCCTTGGCAGACATTTTTGGAGAAGCATGGTGCTCAGCTTTCAGCATTCCGGTGTCATACTTTTTTTTTTTTAATTTAAAGATTGTACTCAATGTTTCATGCTGAAATGTCTTTCCTTAATAAAGTTTAGTGATTTTTTCAACTTGATTCCTAAATAAACATCTGTATTTTGATCACTCTTTATCCTCATTTTACTGAGGTTAGAAATCCAAATTATTAAAACACAAGCATTCCACATGAGAGATTTTTGGAATCATGCACAAATGAAGCAGCAACTACCAACTGTGACATTGAATATTTGGAAATTGAGAAGGCTAAAATAGGAGCTTTTAAAAATATTACTTATCTGTAAACTATTTAATGGTAAACATGTTTGAATCTGCAATATCATTAGTCAGGAACTGTTTCAGATATTCTTTGGACATGTGAGAGGAATTGATTTCACACAGGTTGAGCTAAGCAAACAAAAAATCAGATAATGCTTTATGGAATAAAAGTAGGATTATTCTGAAATAATTTAAAATGTATAGCAGCGATACTCTATTATATTCCAGAACAACTTTTATCTATAAATCAGCCTGTAGATCTTTAATCATATACACCTTTGAGATTAAATACTTAAAAATATTTTTTTGAGTATCATACTAATATTCATTTGCTCTAGTACTGGAAAAAATCTAGTTGCTTGGATGCATAATTTGAAGTTGTATGAAAAATGGAAATGTCCTTAAAGATAATATGAATCATATAGTCAGAGCCACACTACACAGGAAAAGACGGCTCCCCCACCTCTTCTTCCTCCCACCTCCATTGAAGACTTCTAGAACAGACTTCTGGTTTAATTTTTTAATTAAGTCCAAAAAAGCCAAAGATTTATAAAAAGCACATGCAAGTTCATTTACATGAACATGTCAGTAAGAAGCTGCAAACTTCCCCTACTACAAGAACTACATCTTTAAAACTACAAGTAGTAAGTAAAACAGGATACCAGAACTGACAGCTAAGGTGACAGCGGCAGCTTTGCTGACAGCTGAATTCCTGGTTTGTTCTTGAGGCATAGAGATGTATGGGGCATGACACCCAAAACTGATTAAAATTCCCGATCGCTTTGAGGAGAACAGCAAAATTGGTTTTTACTCTTTTACTGATCCATTTTAAGTCATATCGACAACTGCACAATTTTTGAGTATTTTGTAATTGCAGCCTCAATTCTTGATTTCATCTTTCTCTGGAAAGAGGGAATGTAAGTGAATATAAATGATTCCATTTATAAAGAGAAAAATAGATGTCAGGAAGAGGTGCAACAGTCCCACCTTAGAATGTCATGAGGAAAATAAACAGATTCTTGCACTGTCTGCCCTCTCCAACTGCAGTCTGTGAAAAGCCAGCTGACCAGTTACTGAAACAGCGAGGCACCACTTTTTGTAAATCTGTACAGAGCCTTTAGCTCTGAGCAAAACAAGAGGAAAAGCCATTAGAAGTAGCTTACAGACCTCCTGTAGCCGTGGCCCTGGAGGGTCCGGGAAGGAGTTGAATTAGTCTAAGTAGAGAGCTGTCAGTCAGCAGCAGGAGGTGTGTTGTTTAGGAGGAGACAGAGAGGCAGTGTCAATGGGTGATTGGAGACCCAGCTCATCTCTGGGCAGGACAGTGAACTTGAAACCAATCCAAGTAAAGCACGTACAGTAAAACACTGCACTGGAAAAGTATAAAGCAATGTGATAAGAGAAAAACTACGCACTTGCATTTCAATAAAGGCTTTGTGTGCACACAAGCTGTTGTTGCGTTGTCCGTCCCAACCAATCACGACAACCTCCTTTATGAGAACAAAGACTCAGTTTGTATTCCTGGGTCACCATTCATCTTTCAGTCTTTACTTGAAGTAAACAAGATAGTTTCACCCTGAACAAAAAGCTGAAAGTAGCTCACCTTTCCCTTTTCTCACTAGCTTAGGCACAGGAAGGACATTAGGCATATTTAACTGTTCCTAGTTGAAGCCATACAGTAATACAATGTTGCTGCAAGAATGTGGTTTTCTTCTCAAAATCTATCAATTCCCTGCCTCCTCCCCCCCCCTAGCTCATGCCCCCCCCCCCCCCCCCCCCCCCCTTTAGATTTCCTTACATAGCACACTAGTACCTTGAAGAGAGACCAAATGTAGTACAAGGGTTTGCTACAACTAATCCAATCCTTCCTTCCTTGGGAAAAAATGGGCATTAGAACTTGTCGGACTGTCAGGAAGACTGAGATTTTTGCTATCCTCAGAATAGGTATGACCTGTAACTTCTGGATATGCTCCAAATATATATATGCTCCAATATATGGCCAATTGTGCCGAAAGTTATTGTGTTTAGTAAACTGCAGTGAAACCACTCCCCTCTGACCAACTAACACCTCAGTCTTCATCAACGTATAAAAGTTTAAGTGCTAACATGGAACTAGAAACTTTCTGACATAAATTTGTCACCGGTTGGCCAAGGTACACCAATCACAGGATGAGTTCTTTCTCTCTCTAATTAACCTCCCTCCCTTTTCGGGAGAAAAGGCTTAAGAGAAAAGAAGAAAGAAAAATTTGTGAGACCTCTTAAGTTTGCAAAACTGAAACAAGTTTAATAACACTAAAAAGATATTATATACAGAAATATAAATGAGATATTAACAGGTTTATATGGGATTGGAAAGCTGGTGTAGCGAGGGTTAAACCGTGGTTAAGGAAACAAAAATGGAAGGAAAAGAAGGTACCAAGCAGTTCAAAATGGTGGGGGCCACAGAGTTGGTGGATTTGCGGGAGCAGAGTTGAGCTGCCACAAGTCCCCGTGCTAGCAGGGGGCAGCGGTGATCAGCCTGGGTGAGGACAGTCCCGTGCAGTGCTGGGGCAGCCCCGTGCAGCATGGAGATCGCGGCAAACGGCAGCAGCGATAATCCAAGCAGGCTCAGGTGCTGGCAGGTCCTGGGGGGTTGCCAGTGAGAAAGAGGAAAGAAAGAGAAAGGGAGGGAGAGAAGAGAGACTGAGGCTGCTCCCGGGGTCCTGGTGATGAAAGAAGGAAGTGTTCCATTCCTGCGTAGTTCTTAAAGGGATGGAGAACCCGCCGAAGTTTTCACAACCAGTGAGATATGCTAACGTAAACAGGAGGAATACATCATGACTGGTCATTTAAACTGTCCACCAAAACCAAGTCAAACTTGTTTTCTCTAACACAGGACAAATTACAGTGAGATCTGTGAACATTTCATGGCATTTCAATTGTCACTCCACAACCCTGCAAACATAGCAGTTACTGTCACCTCAGTAGTAAGAAATACTGTACCAAACAATTGCTAGTGGTGTACGAGACTGTAGCTGAATTGATCAATATGGTGTAAGTGGGTTTTCCGTAATATAATAAGTTTTCCATAATTATCAACTCTCATCTCAGTATCCTGCCAGGCTTTCCATTTTTTGTGATTAAGCCTGGGTGTCAGTAGAATTACTGCCCAAGTTAATTTGTGACTCAAGTTACGCTATATATGGTAGGTGCAGGCAACAATGAAATTTGTCAGTAGAGGTGAATCTGTCATGCTGACCATTATCACTGTTTTTTGTTTTTTGATGGTACATTATGTGCCCCATGACCGTTCAAGTAATATACAGAAAAGCAAGGAAGAAGTTCTAGGAATTTCACAGAAATCAAAAGTCTTACAACCCACGGCAACATCCATGGTTCTTATTGCAATAAAGTCAACGCGTATTCTTCATCCCATTTATTTTAAGTGTTTTTTTAAAGAAAAGGTGCTGATATTTTGTATTGGTTCATCTATGAGGTAGATGGCACTTTTATATAAATAACATAAATCAGAAATTAAGTTAGCTCTGAGCCTGCATCAAACATTGCAACCCTGACTGCTCAAGTCAATTATGAAACCATTAATATGAAATAATTCCTCAGTTTAAATGATAAACAGTACATCTTTAAAAGAAGAGTCGTGGTTGCGCGCACAGACGGGTGACCTCCCTTGACAAAGGTCAGTGGAATTCTGGCTTTAGCCTCCAGACACCTTCACCGTTCGGGCGCCTGTGGAAGGTGCAGAGATTGCGGAGAAGTTCTCTAAAGATGCAGGATTGTGCTGCAGGCAGTTTGGACTCAAATTCACGCAGTAGTTCCTGAGTGCTAGCCTCGCCATCCACACGGGCCTGGAACGCTATGAAGTTACGCATATCCACAAGCAGTTCATCATGTTCTGTTGAACTCGGGGCTGCGGCGGGTGCTTGCTGATGATTCTCATCGACCCCATTCCCTGTATGTTGAGATGAAACAAGGGGGCTTCTTGCCTTCATCTTAGCTAGTAAAGACGAAGAGTTTAGTGCACTGGATGACAGTTCTCCAGATTTTCCGTCAAAGTGCCCATTGGAGCTACACTTCTTTGCATTGTCTGTCTTTATTGTATCTGCAACCTGCAAATAAACATAGAGACTATGGAGAAAGTTGGATTTTGAGATCCACCAATCTGCCTGCTCTTTAGACCTAAACAACAAACATGAACACTCAGAAGCTACTCATCTGAAATAGAAAGTAAAGAACAAGTAAGTTTTGGTCTCAACTTTAGAACTTAGGAAATGAAAGAAAAGTATTGCTGGTCTTGAGACAGATAAACAGCCCATTCTGCAGTTTGTGACTGCTGTATCTAATTGGACTTCATTAAGATAATATATCAAAATATGAAAATCAAGTTAATGGGTGACTAAAAATTTTAGAATTCTTCATAATCATATGACAAGTGGGCATGAGACACATTTGCAGTATAAATCAGAACAGTTCACAAATATCAGCTATTAAAAGAGAAATGTTAGCTTGTGCCTCTTACCTTGCATTTCTTAGGTGGTGCACAAGCAGGATGAGAAGAAAGCAGACGGGAGTTTCTTTTTTGACCAAAACGACTCCTAGAAACCCACAAAAGAATTAATGTCATAAAATATCCTTTTCAAAATTATTGGGATAGTTTTGCCAAAGTCACTGACTGGGTCTGAGTTTTAGTATTCTCAAAAGCCCATTGCCAAACTTTCTCTCCTCTACTGTGCAACTCTAATGCTTTCTCTGTACTTCTGAATGGACTTCCTAGGCTTGTAATATGCTGTAAGGAACCGGTTGGCCGAGGTACGCCAATCACGGGGACGTGCTCTCTCCTTCCTCTAATCAACCTCTCTCCCTTTCTGGGAGAAAAAGGGTTAAAAGCAGAGATAAGAAAGACAGAATAATTTGTGAGACCTCGTAAGTTTAATAACACTAGAGAAAATATTATATACAGAAAAACAAATGAGATATTAACAGGTTTATATGAGATTGGAAGGTTGGTATAGCGAGGGTTAACCTTGCAGTTAGGGAAACAAAAGTGAAAGCAGTTTTCAAAATTGCGGTGGCCACGTGGAGTGGAAGAAAATCCACAAGGGCTGAAACAAATGCTGCAATCCCGCATGCAAGCAGGGGGTCTGCGGCAGCAAGCAAACATGGACCATAGAGCCAAGCTGTGACAAAGGTCCAGGCAGCAAAGGAAAG
>NW_010389053.1:50697-54662 GCF_000710305.1 Buceros rhinoceros silvestris | reverse complement strand
ACCAATTTGGTCGTCGGTATTTAGAGAAGCAGTGGCAGAAGCACTAGAAGTGGCAAGGGTCTGTCTTGTGCCAAGTGGGGAAGGCAGTAGCTGCAGGCAGGCAGGCAGGCAGGCAGGGCTGGAGCCAACTGGAGGAGAAGGCAGAGATGGAGTTGCTGGCTAGGAAAACCGTGAGGCAGGTCTGAAGGCGATGCGGAGAAAGAGAGCCTAGAAGGACCCCTGGAGCCGAGCCACAAGCCTGGGCAAGTTCCTGGAAGAGCAAGACCCCCGGAGCCAGCCCTGGTGTGCGGCTTTTAAAGGAACAGAGGAGCCCGCCAGAGTTTTCACAACCAATAAGATGTGCGAATGTAAATGGGAGGAATACTCACAATTGGTCATTTTAAAACAAACCATCCAAATAGGAAAAAACTGTTTTTTTTTCTGAAGTGGGACATGGACAATAAGCCATTTGTCTCAAAGCTTGCCTGCACAATTGCAAGGTGTAACCTGGGAACTTCCTGAGGCCCCTAGCTGATCAGGACCACTGCAATTACATCCTGACAACTACCTGCAAATGGTGAAGGGGTGCAATAAGAACGACTGCACGGCTACGATAACGTTCCTCTTGGAACTAACAACTACTTACAATTATCCACCAGCGATCACGTGAATACCGCACACAAAGTGGGACTGGCGGCGCGTGGAGCATCTACGCAGGGGCAAGGACTTGGAAACGTGCCGTTGCCTTAGAAGCTGTGCCTCTCAGGTACAGGTATAAACAGCCACCCGTACAGACCCCTGTGTGATCACCCACCACCAAACTCTCAAGAAACTCGTACCCACAAGACGTCGCGGATCCATGGTGGCAGCTATTTGAGCCTTTCTATCCCGACTTCTTGCTTCACTTTTTTCATCCTATTTTCTACTCTTCCCTATCACTATTCCTCCTTTACTTCAGTTAATAAGCAGGTGAACCGATGACATCTGACCTTGTTTGTGTCTCAGTCTCACTTGAGGTGATTGAATCTGAAACAAAAGGGTGGTCTAGCTGCCCCTGAGTCTCCCGGATTTATCTGAGGTCGGCCAGAACGCAAGGGAGCCAACCTCTCGTGCAAACTTGACCTCTCCATTAACTGGCGTCACGGGACAGGATCCCTTGAAGTGAGAGTGTTGTATTTTTTGCCTGTTTTGTTATTTATGTGAGACCTCTCAGGAACCAAAAGGGGTGAGAAACAGTGTGTATTTGAAATGTATGTGCTGCCTTCCTGAGATGAACGCTCCTGGCTGACTGTTTGCCTATATTGTTATTTACGTGAGACCTCTGAGGAACATAAAGGGGAGTGGAACAGTGTGTATTTGAAATTTACGTGTTGCTTTCCTGAGATATCCCATTCCTCACTAACTGAGAATATCATCTCATCATGGCTTGGCTTTGCGGACGAAGATTTGGGAAGGGCTTTACCCATGCTTACTGCAAGCGTGCTGATGGCTGATATGGGGGATGAGAAAAATACCCCTGGGGGCAAAGAAGTTTTGTTTAATTTTTTGGAAAGAAGTAATGCTCGACCTTCTGTGCCTGGTATGGATTGGGCGCAGGAGAATTGGTATAATTTGCAAAGCATTGCGGATCAAATAGGTGCTCTGCAAAAAGACACCAGAGTTCAATCTGGAAAAGGAAAGTCAATTATTTGTGCTGTTCTTGGTGCCAGTTTAGTTGCCTCAGTGGAAGCAAGAGATTGCCATCATTCCGCTGAGTCCCAACTCGTTGAGTACCTACAAAATTTGATTCAAACCCTTCAGGGGCAAGTAGTGTAACTGAAAGGACAACTAGAAGAAGAAAAAAAGCAGATGAAGCATCTGCAAACTGCTCTTAAAGAGCAACTCCTTGCAGATACTGCTCATAGGGAAATACGCCCCCGACCAGAGCCTGGTTACTCTTTTGAACGATTTAGAGATGACAAGAGAAAGAGCAGAGGAATTAGACCCATCCTCACAGCGACCTTTGGTTAAGACTGGGTACATTTTTGATAATGAACAAAACCAGTTCCCCCAAGTTAAAACCAAGGAGGTCCCCTATACTGCCACTGAATTGGCAAAATTGAAAAAGGAATATGGCCAAACCCCGTGGGAGATGGAGACAGAATATGTGTGGAGAGTATCGTTAATGGGGGAGGATCAGATTCTGCTGAGTGAAAAGGAAGCAGAAGGTTATTGGGGTCCATGAGTGCTTTTGACTACTGGGAATCACCGCTCCCCCTGGTCCCTAACACAACGGGCAGCCTATTGGGCAGGGGGTTTAAACCCCCTGGAGAGGGGAGACCCCCCCACTACTGAAGGAATTACCGACCAATTGGTAGAGAGTGTGCAGAAAGCAGCTTGCATACAGATGATGTATGACCGAAAGTTGGAGCTTAAACAGGTGATGATGCCAAATGGATAGCTTCCCTCATTAGGGGACTCCCCGATTCTTGAAAACCAGTTTGAATTCAATTACAAGGAAAAATACAAGTGATGTCCCAGGGTGAAAGAGTTGCAGCTGCCCTAGAGGGTCTTACATCTGATTGGTATCACTGACTCCCAGATAGGAAAATGTAGACCTGGGGAGATGTTGCACAAAAAATAATTAATTATGGGCGCAAGTTTAGCCCCATTAGATTTACAACCACTAAATCAGACCCCAGGGGCTTCAGGCGGGCGGACGCTAAAATGACTCCATGTCCTGGGAGTGTAAAAGGGGCGTCCCTTGCAAAACTACCCAGTGGGAGGGACATCCCAACAAGCGCCACAGCCTGTGGGCAAGGGGATGGCAAAAGGGGATCCTGTGTGACTTAATGGATGGGCTGTCAACAGTTAAGCTGGAAAAACTGGTGACAGGCTGGCCCGGTAAACAGTAACTAAAGAAATGGATTCCAAAGGTGCCAGGGTTCCCAGTGCACTTCCCCAGGTCAAATTGATAGAGGTTGATGCTCCCCGATACCTGGTGGGAAACTAGATCCTTTGCCTTCCGAGGTTGAGCTGGGAGGCAAAGGGTGGATATACATTAGGGGGCTCTGCGAAAACAGCTGGGGTGATTTACTTATTACAGGCATTGTAGGACCAAAACAAGTCCAGTCACATTTCTAGTAGATACTGGAGCCCAGATATCAGCTATTAAAACAAAAGATGCCACTAGCTGCGGAGTCTCCCCTTCTAAAAATACAGCGTTTGTGGCGGATGCATTTGGCAATGTTCCACCCGAGGCGATGGCCCTAGTTAACTTACGTTTGCCAGGGGAAGGTGATGCAATTATGGTAGCTATGGTAGTGGGGGAATTCCCACTTAACCTTTTAGGACTTGACGTCTTGGAAGGGAGAACCTGGATGGATAATAAAGGGAGTCAGTGGTCGTTTGGTTCCTCACCAATAGACATTTGGCTGTTACAAGCCGCACTGCCCCTCCCCGCTTCAAAGCTTATGAATGTTGAACCTTATGCGATACCTTTAGGGGCTAGAGGGGGAATAATGCCCCTATTAGAGGATCTAATAGAGAACAAGGCATTGTGACTCCGGTCCACTTCCCTTTCAACTCCCCGGCGTGGCCTGTACAAAAACCTAATGGCAAATGGAGACTGACCGTGGTTACCGCAGGCTTAATGCAAATACTGGCCCATTCACTGCCAGCTTACAGCTGCAGTCCAGGAGCGAGCCCACTCTATTATGGCAACGGTGGATGTGAAAGACATGTTCTTTACGGTCCCCCTGCAGCCTGAGGACCAGAATCGTTTTGCCTTTTCCTGGGAAGGTGTCCTGGTGTAATATAAGACCAGCTGGACTGACATAGGAACAAATCAATTCAGGTGTTCCTCCCCCTGCACGTTGCTGCACCTCACTGGCTGTGGAGCTCCTTGGCGGGACGACGTCTCTTTAAGAAACTGCCTGTGCGAGAGCTCGTGCCCTGGCCGCCTGCCGCCCTGCGGGTGCTGGAGACCCTTGTTACGGTTGCAGCCC
>NW_010389053.1:50400-50640 GCF_000710305.1 Buceros rhinoceros silvestris | reverse complement strand
GTGTTTCGGGTGGCAGCCCTGTCTCTGGCGGCAGCCATTTTGTCTGCTGTGGCGGCCATTTTGTCTGCCCTGAGGGCTGCGGTTGCTGCTCTGCGGACGGGGCTGTTGCTGCCTGCTGCTGCTGGCTCCTGTCTGCCGGCCGGCATTGCTTGCCACCGCTCGGACTGCCACTGTTCACCCCAGAGCCGTCCTGCTGGTCGCTGCTGTGGTTACTGCCGTGACTGGCGGCTCCACCGCCCG
>NW_010389053.1:47563-50348 GCF_000710305.1 Buceros rhinoceros silvestris | reverse complement strand
GTGGTGTCGGTTTCTCCCGCCGCCCCCGCGGCCTGCCGCTGTTCCCCCCAGAGCCGTCCTGCTGGTCGCTGCTGTGGTTACTGCCGTGACTGCCGGCTCCACCGCCTGCTGCTGCTCCCCGGCCCGGCCCCTGCTCAAGGCTACGTGCTGCGGCCATTAACTGGTAGTTTGCCTCAGTGCACCAGATCCTTGAACCTTGTGTATATCTGTTGTTGTTTATTGTTCATACAGTATTTTTCTGTCATTTTAAAAAGAGTTTTAGTTTCCAAAACTCAGCTGAGGCCTCGCCCACTTCCTTTATCTTTCCCTTTCATCTCTCTCCTAACCCTTTCCTCCTGGAACGGAGATGGGGCTGACTGGAGAGAGAACTTGTCCCGTGGTTTGGCCCTGCCTCAGCCAAACTGGTGACAGAAGGGCAGCAATTCACTGTTACCCGATGCCTGCAGGGATACAAACACTCTCCCACCCTGGCTCATCATGCATGGGCACAAGAGCTGAAAAAGGTATCGGTAGAGAAGGAAATTAGTGTTCTCCAGTATATAGATTATATTCTTATGTAGCGGGGGGGGAATGAAATGGAAAAGGTTCAGACAAACCAAAATAATATAATTTCTCACCTGGAGAGTTTGGGATTGAAAAATTCCACCTGAGAAAATAAAAACTCCCTCGAGTGAAGTGAGATTCTTAGGGATTTGGAGAGGGGAGGAATGACATGTATCCCACCAGACACCCTTTGCTGATGGATGAGATTAAAATGCCAGAATCGAAAAGGGATTTACAGCATGTATTAGGGCTACTTATGTTTTGGAGGAAACACACTCTGGACTTTTCAATTATTGCTAGACCTTATATGACTTGATATAAAACGGGATTCAGTGGGAATGGACTGTGCTCCAGGAAGAGACCTTCCAGTTGCCAGTGTTTGAAGCAACTGCCCATCAGGCTTTCGGTCCTATTCATCCCTCAGACCCTGTCCACGTTGAGTGGGGATTTGCAAAGGCTGGACTGTCAATACACTTGTGGCAGAAGGGCCCTGATGGACCACTTGACCATCCAACCCGGGTTTTATTCTTGCTGTTTTAAGGATGCCAAGGAAAGATACACGGCTTGGGAAAATGGTCTGTTCGTAGTTAGTTTAGCCTTGCAAGAAGCTGAACGGACTATCTGGCACCAACCAATAGTGCTTAGAGGCCCATTCAAAGTAATCAAAGCAGTCCTGGCAGGAACTCCGCCCCATGACGGGGTGGTCCGAAGAGCCTCTGTGGGAAAATGGTATGCCCAGATAGGGCATTATTGTGACATCTTTGTGGTATCTGAGGGAGCCGCAAAAATGTTAACTATTCAAGAGGAGAAGGGTCTAGACAAGGAAACAGGTGAGCTCCCTCCCGTAATACAAGTAGCTCCCCCGTTTTCTAAGCAGTTGCAAAATGTGCTTTATGGATGCTTCCACTAAGTGAGGAGGGAAAACCTGGACGTATCGAGCCGCAGCCCTCCTTGCAGGCATTGATGAACAAATAATCACAGAAGGGGAAGGCAGTGCTCAGGTAGGGGAATTAATTGCTGTATGGAGTGTTTTTCAACATGAGGCACCCTCTAGAAGATGATCCCCTGCACTTAAGGAAGGGAAAAGAGCTATGGGAGACCTGGCAGGTGGACTATATTGCTCTTTTCCAAAAATCAGAAGGAAAACATTATATGTTGGTTGGGGTGGACACAGTGTCAGGATTGGTTCAAACTGAAGCGCTTGCCAGAGCTACAGGAGAAGACACAGTAAAAGCTTTCAAGGAGTGATTTGGCACCTTCCCCAAACCACAGTCAATTCAATCAGATAATGGTTCCCACTTTACTGCCAAAATAGTCCTGGACTGGGCAATTCAAGAGGGAATTCCATGGGTGTATCATACTCCATATTATCCACATGCAAATGGGACTGTAGAAGGAACAAATTGTTAAAACGCTTTCTCAAACCGCATAGATCAGGATGGGCTGAACGGCTATGGGATGCAGTGACCAATGTTAATAGCCATTGGGGAATTAATGTATGTCTAAAAATTACAGCATTTTGTCCAAAGACCCCAACCATGATGCCCGCTTCCTACGGCCCTGATCACCCAAAAAATCCATCTCATTTTCCTGGCCAACCAGTCTTGGTTGAACTCCCTACTGTGGGGGCTGTACCCTTGGTACTGGAAACCCTGATAAACGAATAGACCTGGAAGGCAAGAGGTGCTCACGAAAAAGAGCACAAAATTAATACAAGATGGATCATTTCATCTTTCTGATAACAGTCAGCTTCTGGTTCCTTGAAATGAACTGAGCTTGCCTTCTTTTTTCAGGTGGTAACCCTGAGACCTGCCAAAACATATATATGAAGTTGTTGATCGCATGCGTGGTTTTGCTGGTGACTGCTGATATTTTTAGGACGTATTACATATTACCACAGAAACTGTTTTGGGCAACCATCCTCCTTACCCTCGTATTCTGGGGAGGGTGTGGTTGCCTGAACAATCACTGTGAATGGGGATGGGGAAACGAGTTTGTTGTTCTAGGCCAGCAAGCGGCCAAAGCCTTTAACCTTACCAGTTGCTGGGTACGTGGTGGACCCTTCTGTCTAGTCAGTTGGCCCTTTACCTCTATCGGGGTATCCCTCAAATGGCTGGTGAGTAATTATAGCGAGGTTAGAAAGGATACCTTTTGGAGTCAAAATACAACGTGGACCATACAATATCCAGCCTAAGGTGAATATTGTCTAAATTGAACACAAAAAGATGGTGTTTTTGTAGGG
>NW_010389053.1:37355-47478 GCF_000710305.1 Buceros rhinoceros silvestris | reverse complement strand
AGGGAAAAGTAATTGGTCCTTAACTCCGGGAAATGGTTGTGTAAACTTGGACTGTAGGCCAATTAATTGTTCCAAATATCAAGGATGATGGAACACCTCTCATATCCGACTTGATAATTCCTTAATATGGGTACAGTGCTCCTATAAAGACTTTAAGGGAGAATCCAATGAAGAATCTCCCCTCTGATTTTAATAAGATCTTAGCCTGTCAGAAAGGTAAAGCTCCACTGAAAAGTTTGTGGAACGTACTTACCTTTGGAAATGGCAACACCAAAATGGGGCCAGAACTTATTTTAGGGAATTTTGGTCTGCCATTAACGTTACCCAGACACGTGATTGCATCTGGCAACCCAACACTGGGGCTTGGAGGTGTAAATATTGTTACAAAGGGACAAATGGGAGGGCCCACAGTGATGACGGAAGAAGGGTATGGAGGATATGATAATACACCTATTATGAGCGCCCGAAGAACGAAGACGAGCATTGAAAAGTCTCTTTTCTGAAGGCCGACCAGCACTAGAAGGTCATTATTGGATTTGTGGAAACAGTGCTTATACACTGCTACCTGCAAATTGGACAGGGGTATGTTTTGTGGGCCTAATCTGACCCTTGTTCTTTTTACTCCCAGGGGCTGAAGGCAACCACCTTGGTGTCCAGTTATATGATGATTTGAGCCGAGGTAAACGCTCCATCGATACCTCCGTAACAGGTGGAAACCAGCAAACCTGGGGCAAAGATGAGCGGACCCCTCAACGTATTATACAATATTATGGGCCTGCAATGTGGAATCCAAGGGAAATACTTCATGGTGCTCGAGAACCCATTTACAATCTAAACTGCATTATCTGGCTGCAAGCCATAATAGCAACTGTTACCAACCAAACAGCTGATGCCCTTGATCTATTGGCAGAACAGGCTACTCAAATGTGAACGGCAATTTTTCAACATCGCATGGTTCTCGACTAGCTATTAGCTGAGGAAGGGGGTGTTTGCGGCAAGCTAAATGATTCTAATTGTTGTTTAAAAATCGACTATAATAGCAACATTACCAAACAAATCACCACAGGAATAAGAAAACTGGCCCATGTGCCATCCAGACATGGAATGGCTGGGATGCTGACAAGTTTTCCTGGCTTCCAGGTGGCCCCTGGGTTAGGTGAATCTTATTTTGTTATGTGTTTTTACCATGTTACTGCTTTTACCATGTGTTGTCCCTTGTCTTGTACACTTGATTCAATGTGTTGTAACTAACATGCAGTTTATAACTACTGTCTCATCTGACGGTGTTAAGCAAATTCGCGCCGTACATCGGTCCACGTAGTCGGTAGTGTGGATTGTAGGAAATGCTCTTTTCTGACCTTTTCTAGACAATTATCTTTTTCAAAATCAACAATGGATCCCGAAGAAGCAACCTTTGAGTCATGGGGTGGTGTAAGGAACCGGACAATAAGCTATTTGTCTCAAAGCTTGCCTGCACAATTGCAAGGTGTAACCTGGGAACTTCCTGAGGCCCCTAGCTGATCAGGACCACTGCAATTACATCCTGACAACTACCTGAAGGGGTGCAATAAGAACAACTGCAAGTTAGTTCCTCTTGGAACTAACAACTACTTACAATTATCCACCAGCGATCACGTGAATACCGCACACAAAGTGGGACTGGGGACGTGTGGAGCATCTACGCAGGGGCAAGGACTTGGAAACGTGCCGTTGCCTTAGAAGCTGTGCCTCTCACGAGGTATAAACAGCCACCCGTACAGACCCCTGTGTGATCACCCACCACCAAACTCTCAAGAAACTCGTACCCACAAGACGTCGCGGATCCATGGTGGCAGCTATTTGAGCCTTTCTATCCCGACTTCTTGCTTCACTTTTTTCATCCTATTTTCTACTCTTCCCTATCACTATTCCTCCTTTACTTCAGTTAATAAGCGGGTGAACCGATGACATCTGACCTTGTTTGTGTCTCAGTCTCACTTGAGGTGACTGAATCTGAAACAAAAGGGTGGTCTAGCTGCCCCTGAGTCTCCCAGATTTATCTGAGGTCAGCCAGAACGCAAGGGAGCCAACCTCTCGTGCAAACTTGACCTCTACATATGCCTTCATGGCTTTGTTAAGTATAAAACATGCAACTCCACTTTGATATGTTACTGCACATACCAAACACACGAGAAAAGGCAAGTCCATAGAATCCTGAGGAACTATTCTATATTGGGAAAAGAAGTGTGAGAACCGCACTTACTTTATTTGTGATGGTGCACCTGAAAGACCTCTCATGCCTGTCCAAGTTGGCACACCAGAAGCAGCTCCTAAACATTGCTGTCGAGAGATTTTTAATGCTCTTAAGGCATCCTGGGCCACTCTCTCTGCTTCTGCTTCCACCAGCACATGATCTGCACTGGAAGCCTCCATTATGGCATCATGTTTCATAACACTGTGCACCCCTAAAAACCAGAAGATACAAGAAAAGGTGAAGGAGGACATCTGCTAATTTACGTGGTTATCTGTAAAATTAAATATTCACCATTTAAATGAATGCCACAACCACATATTTCCTTTTTCAGGTTGATTATATTCACCACTTCAGTATAGTAGTTTCTTATAAGAGAACCCCCTTCTATCAGTTAAACAATCAATTTGACAGCAAACCACTTCTGGTGTGCTGATGAAGTCAGTCATTAGTCACAACAGACTTGGCAATTATGTGGGTAAATCGATCACTTCTATTGTTAGGGACAGGACAGAAGTGAAACCCTTGGGTAAATGAAGGATGGTTACGTCCTTATTTCCAGAAGATATGCTGTATTACTTCTATATCCATAAGTGTCTCTGGAAGGCTGCAGATCTCTCTGAAACATTTGCGCCAAGGTAATTAGCACATTTGTAACTGGAGCATTTCAATGAGGAGCTTTTAATGTTTCACTACAATAACATTTTGTATTGTAGCTCTAATCATCAGAGTAACAGAACTGCTCCTTCCCTCAGTTGCATAAATTTTATATATCTCTGTTTAAATAGTTGACACTGTTGAGCAGCCAAATAACAACAATTACCTGACTTTTTAAAGAGTTTCTTCAAGACATAGTCATCATTCTTCTTTGAGTCTTCCTTCTCTTCACTGTTCTCTGGTCTGTATCGCTTTTGTTTCACCAGATGTGGAATGTGCTCTCCTTCAAATCTGGCATCTTTGTGATGTTTCTTCTTAGACTTATCTTTGTGGCTCCCATGTGACAGCATATCCTCCAAGTGCTTTGTTTTTGACTTACATTTATGATGATTATTATCTAATTGAGCATCTTCAGTTTTAGCAATGCGCTTTTCACAAGAGCCAGCTGCACCACATGTAAGGCTAAAATCTTCCGTGACATTTGCATTAGCTGCTCCGTGTATTTCATCAGCCACCACAATGTTCACACCTGTGGCGTTCTCTGAAGATCCCACATCACCTGGCAATGGCTGGGACATAGATCTGTCGGTGCTTTCCAAGCTTTCCTCCTTGCTTTTATTCAATGAATTTATATTACTAGCAGCTTGTGCATTATCTTTTGCATAGCTGTTTTGGTCAAAGGCTTCCAAATTTCCTTTCGTTTCCTCGCTTGTCTTTATTGCTTTAGAAGAAGAATTTGTCACATGAGTGCTTGAGTAGGAATTGGATGACTTGCTGTACTTTGGTAAGCTGCCTTCTGTAAGACGGAGATCACCTTCAGAAGTGTCATTATCAGGTGACTTTTCAAGTTTCTGTTTCAATTGTCGTTTTGGGACCTGAACATCTGAGTCAGTTCCTGAAGGATGAATGAAATTAGTATCCATTTATGAAACATCTGAAATATTTTTTCTTTTAATCAAAAAGAAAAACTGGTGTACCTGCAAAAATTGCACTTGTTTCTGTCCCCTGAGATATATCTGGACTGCTCAGAGTAAAAAGTTCACAAAGGTCATTAGATTTGAAAAAGCGCCTCTGCTTAGGGTCTTTCAGCACCCTCATTGTTAGAAACTGCTTGAAGATTTGTCTAAAAAAAAAAAAAAGAGTACTTTGTGCATGAAACAATGTCTAGCTATGTTTAAGTACTGAATAGAGAACTTAAACAGAAAACTGTATAAGCACAAACGTTACCCTGCAGAACAATTAAGCAGTGGGAAGATGTTAGTTTCCAAAAGACAATCTTGAGTTAGTAACTTTCAAACAACCAACTAAATTGTTAAACACAGGGATTTATTGTTTTGCATCGACCCCATAACACAACAGGTAACCACCATCCAGAAATGTCCTATGAGGCATCCCTTAACTAAGCAATAAATAACTACACAGCTAGAATTATTGAAATTTAAAGCTTGCATATATTACAAGAAAACTATCAGAAAGCTCCTGAAAGAAAAACAAGAGCTTGTTAAAATGAACCAAACACAGCAGAGTAGCTCTGTCTGACGATGATGACTGGATGACAACCACTGAAAAGGGAAATCAGACTTGCAGTCTAGGGGAAGGGAAAAAAAAGCCCATCTGCAGAGGACTGACAGGAACAAATCCGGGGAAGAACTAAGCTGCAAAAAGTCTTCTAGTAGTGGTAAATCTAATTCTATGCCATGTTTGTACTGTGTAGTTTTTGATTGCAAGTTCTAGATACTATTTTCCCATACAAAAACCGCACATCCCTAAATAAAGCTGGAAATCAGTTCTCCAGAAATGTTTTCATAATGGGTTTGGCTCTGCTGGCATTAATTAGGGAAACTATTTTCAGATCCACTTGGCAAAAACTAAGTTTAAACATAGGTGCCTGCTGTTGTAGTGCACCCATCAGAAGACTTTAAAATTTTTAAGAATTAACTGAGCTTCATAGCTTCCTGCAAGGATGATTGTATATTTGCAGGGAAGAAAGCACAGGCAAAGAGAAAAGACAGCTTGCTTCAAGATCAAGTCCACTGCACTGGTCTGGAAATAAATTAATTTGTGATGGCTGTCCTGACCCTTAGAGCCCACTTCCTTGATGTGGTCAGTGTTGTTCAAACAAAAGTATGCCAGGGGGACGCAAGCCAACCAACAGCAGATGCTTTGCGTCCGTGTGGTAAAACAGATTTAAAAAGGCACTCAGTAAGTGCGGGTATTTCATTATTTAGAGCTTTTAATTCATCTGCATTTTCAAAGAGGATATTCTAGTTCTAAAGAGTAATGCGTAGACAGAGGATTCCCACTTATGTTCATCTGGAAGTCATACGAGTGAAGCGAACTACTGAGCAAGCTGAATGGGAAAGCAAACCAAAAAGATATCATTGATTTTGAAATACAAGCACTTTAAGGCTTTAGCTACATTTTGGAATAAACCACATGAATATAACTGGTGGTTCTTGGGATTTAATTCTCTCACTTTGCAATAATTGGGAATAAAATCAAATTCGGTTTGCAGAGTAGTAAATGGATGTATGTATCACATACATCTTCATATATCCTAAGAAAAATATAAAGAACTTGCTGATTTTAATTTGCATTTCGGACTTGTTGAGTCTCATGTTCTGAGTAAGGGGCTCATTTTTTCCTGTAAATGCCTCATACTCTCTCATTTACAGTGAATTCTGGATGTGCTGGACAGCTGCTGGAGCAGATCAATGAGGTATATTTAGCATGTGGGTCTTGGAGCTAGAGAGGCAGCAGCACAGCCCTGCAGCTGGGAGTCTAATACTAGAAGAAGGTCCATTTCTCGGCAGAAATTTTTACAAGTTTTCTGTGATGTGTCTCTGTCGTGACTAAGGTTGCCTGTTACAAGCCTTGTGTGTATGTTTACAGGTTTGTCACCTTTGTGACAAACAATGGTGGTGTGGTACACCACCTCAGATTCGCTACAAACATTTTCTTGAGCATAAGGCTGTATCCAAGAAATCGTTCTGACTGACCTGTGGTATATCTTCTCTTCAATAGTACCTGCAGTAAGAAGCCTATACACAGTCACTTGTTTCTTTTGCCCTATTCTCCAAGCACGTTCCCGAGCCTGCAACACAAAAGGTTTAGTACCAGACATTAGCCTCGTAGACATGCGTTTGATACCATTGTTTCCAACCTAGTTTAGACAATGAACAAATAGTTCTAGAAGTTACATAGCTGTGGTATTTCTACAGCACTAGGACAACTAACTCAGCAGGAGAAGAAAATTTAGAAAGTTTGCATATATAAAACGACAAGTCTCCAATTGTACCAGGAAACCTATGCAAAAAATCTTAAAAAAAAAACCAAACCAAACCCATATTAAAATCAGAACCCATATCTAGGATATGCACTTTATATATGTAGACTTATTCCAAAAGGGATCTATTTCACAACAGAGCTTTCATATACACACTTCCCTCAAACTTTTCTTCTTTTTCTTAACTGAAAGCTTTCCTACAAACATCTTGAACCAACTGCTCAAACAGACCACTCTAGGTCAGACTACGTGCTTATCTCAGAGCTACACAGGATTTCCATACAAAAATATTATCTTCCTCTCAAAGATGTAAGCCCCATATACCGTTAACGGATCTGATAAAGCAGCATCATCACACCATCAGATAAAGAACAACTTCTTTAAGGTACTGGCTTAACAGCAGCTTCTAAGGGCATAGCTACATATCATTATTTAGTAATGAAGCTCCTTTTCTTACCCTGCATTGCCACTATGAACAGTCATGCCTGTTCAAGGGCCAGCACAGCTGTACTTCAGAAACATCTAGTTTATTTATTTTGAAAACCAGGCTATTTCAACTGTTTGTTTGGCTACGCTCTAAACAGGCTATATGAATCGACAGTACTGAAGAGTGGAAAGGTGTAACAGCACAGAAGGCATGTGGTGGGATCCACTTAAACTGGCTTTGCCACAAGAGTAATCACAATGTGGAACTGCACCCTAAGCAACCATTGCTGGGAACAGCCACTCAGGGAAGAGCAACATAGTGCTTTAACGCTGTTTGAGGAGACAAATGTTATTCTGTCTTCACTTCTGTTTCAATTTAGCTGGCAAAAGGAATGTAATGAACCAAACCTACCTGAGTGTCGGTACTGGGATTCCAGTCAGGATCATAAATAATAACCCGGTCAGCACCAGTTAAGTTAACTCCGATGCCACCAACACGAGTTGTCAGAAGAAAAATAAATATGGATTTGTCCTACAACACAAGATAGAATTTATTAAAACAAGAATTACCAAAGTACAAGATAATTTTTTTTCTTAATTTCCTGGATTCTTTTATTATCAGCATTACTTGCAAAGATGCAAAGGAAGCCAAAAGAAGGAATACATTTTCTTGTTTGCCTAATGTCTCTTTTGGCAAATAAAAGTGGTTTGATCTAAATTTCATTTACTGTTGTCCAATAAAATTATTTTTTTCCCCTTTTCAATGGCATTTTTTCTTAGTGGAAAATGCAAATTAAGTGTAAAAAAAGCAATGACTTTTTTTTTCCCATCTCACATAAAAGTGGTTTCATTTGACTAACTCCCCCGTTTTTGCTCTCAAACATGAAGTAGTATATTTCGAAACAGATCACAAAGGAGTGCAAGAAATCAGCCATAACTCTATAATAGGCATTAGTGTGTGGGATGCAACATCTCACCTCATTATATCTTGTTACAAGGGGCTGTCTGGAAGCTATTGTTGTGGTACCATCCATCCTGAGGTAGGAATAGTTTCTGTCTCTCACAAAAGCTTCAAATATCTGCAGCATCTGTTGCGATGGAAAAAACTTAATGAAATCCAGAAGTGAAGACTGAGCAACTGTCTGATCAAGCTGTTAGAATTTCTGGTACTAACTGCAGTGCCAATCGAACAAAATGATGACCAAGGACTTGTAAATCTTAAATGAGCAGAAAATTTATTAAGTTACATAATTGGAATTAATTAAAAAAAAAGTGTTTTTTTCACTGCTGAATGCATGAGTGGAATATTTGTGCTTGGTTTGGGAAGTCCAGAGCCATGGTCTCAAAAGGATTAACCAAGTAAATGATGCAGCATTGCAAGGGAATCCATGGAAGCAAGACAAAATTGTGAATACATTGGGAAAACAAATGGAGGTTACTGTCTGTGCTACTGGCCCAAAACACACAATTCTGAGCATCAGATGTGCACATGGACTAAACAGAGCAAGCAAACTGACTACCAATTTTATCCTGAAACTACACAGTAGGGACAATAAATCCATTGCCACTGCTTCAGCCTGCTGTTATATGGATACAACTGACACAAGCTTTGACCCAGTATATTGAATTTGGACAACACCGCCACAACACTTTGTCATTCCAGTAAAGCTTACTGAGCTCGGGAACAGGAGTCCAAATTCCAAAGACATTAGTTATGTTGTTTTTTTTTTTTTAGTAAGATGTTAAACTTCTGAGAAGAACACTACAAAGGTGGTTCTAGTAACAAGTCTTTTGGGACACACAGATGTAATTCTTTAGTTTTAATAATAACTAAAATTAAAAACAATTATGTCATCTTACCTGTCTTGACTGAGTGAAAAACAACACTCTGTGACCTTGCTTGTGCCATATTTTCAGCAAGGATTCTACCACTATCATTTTTCCAGAACGTTTCCAGTATCCAAACTGATCTGTTTCCTCCACTTCAGCATCTGGGACATCCTTCAAAGTGCTGGGACCACCACAGAAGAGGTCAGGGTGGTTGCAAATCTTTCTCAAAGATACTAGTCCTGTGAAAATCTAGAGTTCAGGAGAAAAATAGTTTTATTTTCTTGACAAATATTTTTATCTATACGGGTTGTCGTTGAGAAAAATAAACAGCAATGGATTAATCTAGTCATCATGAAAAGGTTTGCTTTAATAGTGGTTTGCTTTTCAGAAACATCAGTGGACTCTTAATACTCGTTTCATGGAAAGTGGAAAGTTTTTAGGAAAAATCAGTACAAGAGAAGGTCAGTGACATTTTATGTTCTTGTGAGCCTGTTCTGGTGAGAGGTTTAAGAGAATTCTGCAACAGTTTCCACATTAGCAAAAGCAGTCCCTAGCTGTAACTCACAGTGAAATTTTTCCTACTCAAAAGGTAAAATTCCACTAAGTTTGTTAATTGAAATTATTGTGGCCTTTCTTCCAACCCCCAGTATGTTAGCCGGTAACTTAGGACAGATCTTGAGGAGAGCAAGTGTACCCACTAGAATGCATGGTAACAACAGATGAGTAAACATATTTGAACAAACATATGAAGTTGAAAATTACCACTTTTGATGCCGCATTAGAAGGGTTCTGTTGAGTTATTCCCTCAGTAATTTGACAAGTGTTATTTATTCTTTCAATATAATGGACATTCATAAAGATGAACTATCTTGAAACAGCAAATCCCTCAATCTTCTGTCACTACAAGCTGGATGAGCCTGCTCACAATTTATAGTTTGTTTGTACAATGGAGTTTTTGTTTTTCAGCTGGGATCACCAAACCTCTAATAAAAGCATGGACATTTACTGTTCAAATTTTCAGAACCCTAGCAAACATGATAGCTCATTCGGTGATGTCCTAGATACATTTCTGCAGGTAGTCTTGCACAAGCCATCTCTTGGAGGTAAGCTTCTAGTTTCATTGTGATAACTAAAATGGCCAGGTGCTTAAAAAATCTTGGCCACTATACCTTAGCAAGATCTAGAAAAATGAAAAAGTCAAAACAGTGATAGGGTCAACATTTGCTTTGTATGACACTGCATTATACATGGCTGTACTGACCGTAAACTAACTGAAATCACTGGGGATGAGAGGAGAAGGGATTTCACAAGGCAAGGAAACATATGGTAAATTATAATTAAGATATTACTTTTCCTCTTACAAACAAGAGGTCTGTATCCTGCAGCTAAAATGGGAGTAAGAATGTCCACTGCACGCATACAAAAGTCAAATGGACCATGTGAGCAAAGTAGGAGTCACAGGGAATAGCAGACCTTTTACACAGGTCACAGCAGGCACTTGAAACTATTTCAGTTACTGCTGTCATCCTGGCCAAGGCAATTTCAACACTTGGGTTGTGATGCTGAAGTGACTAGTAAGACAATAACAAGGATGGTTGTTATTTGCTCTGCTATATGTTAAGACTGTGAAATAATCAACTGCTGCATCATGAAGTTATTATACCCGAACCGTACTCTCAGGACAAATTACTCTT
>NW_010389053.1:21342-37291 GCF_000710305.1 Buceros rhinoceros silvestris | reverse complement strand
CTTTCCCTTTGCTTCACTTTTTGCAATTGGTTAAAAGCATGCAGTCACCTACAGCACGTCATCCACCAGCCTTGACTTGTTCCCAAGATCACAAACATATTGTGAAGCCCATTCCATTCCTACTTTTATCTGGCCATGCCGCTACATATATGGATCACTAACTACATATTCCAGGGAACTTTTCTGAGAAAAAAAAAGACATCCATAAAAGCATAAATAAGATCTATGCGTTTGCTTCCCTTTCTACTCAGAATCCAGCTAGAAGAATGCAAAGGTCAGTCCATGACTTCAACCATCAAACTCCACCTGTCATCAAACTTAGTTAATGCCAACCTGCATGTGTCCATTGAGAATATCGTAAACTTCTTTAGAGCTGATGAAATCTTGATAGACTTTACGCTGCTCATCTGTCAAACGGCAAAAGAGGACCTACCAAAACAAACAAAAGAACCACTCAAGTCCAACTGTAAACTCCAAGTAAGAGTGAATTTTAAAGTTTTACAATGTGCTACAATGAAGCTTCACAGATGTCTGACATCTAAGTTAAAACATACTGCATAGCAAGTATTAGAAATAAAAAGCCTCAGAATTTTAAGAAAATTAATATAATAATGAAGATGTGTTTCATGAATTCTCCTGTCTCCTTTCCCAGTTGTTACTTTTTTCCCCCTCAAATTGCTTTAATTTTGGAAGTGCTGCCATTTTCCAGTTTTAATGAGGTAAATGTGCAACGCTGGCATTCTCTCAAAGATAAGTTTATAGGAAAGGCTTTCCAGTGTCTTGTCTGTCGTGTCCCTTACAACTTGCAAATTCTCAAATGGTATCTCATGGGAAGGTTAGCACACATAATCTGTTCTGTTGTTAGCCTTTGACTGTGAGCATATAAAGGTTTTTCTGATGGGCTACAATGGAACAAAATCACTTCCTCACATCCTGCAAGGCACCCAACATTATGCTGTAAATCAAACTTACGTAGTGCCCTGTGATTGACAAGAACAAAAATAAAATTTATTTTACCTGTTTATGATTGCATTCATTAGAGTTAGTAGCCCAGGCTCTTTAAAGTATTTAGAAATTTGAGTTTTGATTAAAAAAATATCATTAGATTGAATGGTCTAATGAAACTGAGTGGCAGAAACTGAGTGTGGTCTACTAATTTATCACGTACCTTTCAGCACTGTCTGGCAAAGACTAGCATGTCTTCTCTTTTGCAGGGAGGAGGCAAGAAGAGGAGTAAGGAGAGGACAAGAAAGCCTGAAGCACTGACACTTGAGTGGCAGAAGAATCTAGTAATTACTACAAGTGAGGATTTCTAGAAATTTCAGTTGTTGAAATAATCCATTCAACCTCCTGTCCTTTGAATCAGAATGTTTCCCAGAAAACATCCCACCTCTTTGCAGAGTAAACAGTTTTAGATAAAAAAGGCTAATATTTTGGAAACTTATTAGAATGTAGAGGCCTAGCTAGCTTGCACTATGAACTCCTATCAGGTATTTCTCTACTATTTGCTGCCCATATTAACCTTTTTACAGCAGAAAACAATTGTTAAAGTGTCCAAGAGATGCACCATAGGAAACATCCCACGGATGACTCATTTGTATGCACCTGTGACCTAGGAGGACAGTATTGAGCAGACCTGACTACACTTCATGTATCCTTTGAGATGAGAGTGTACCTGCAAGACTACGATGATTTAATACGCAGAACACAGGTGAAAAGAAAATGCAACTTGAAAGCTCTACATCTTTTCTTTAGTTAAAACAGCATTTCATCTCCTATTACCCCACGTTATTTCCAGAGGTCCATGAAAGACTGGATTTTGGGGAGGGAGAGGGCTCAGATCTAACAGTAAAGATAAGCAAACCTGTTCATTTTTCTCTGGAAGTGAAACGCTCATTTTCACATCAGCCTTCATTCTTCGCAGCAAGTAGGGGTTTATGGTGTCCCGTAACACACAGGCACATTTGTATGCAGTTTTTACCTGGAAAAGGAAGAAAAGGCAAAAGTTGTATTTTGGTTCTTGATATTAATTTTAGCAACAAGTAAAATTCCGTAGTTTGTAATAAATCCTAATAAAATGAGATGGTTTATGATTTATGTGGATCTACAGTTACATATTCAAGAAAACATGAACTGCAATAAAATTAATGTGAGCAACAATAACATTGGGTAAGTCTTTCTCAGATACCACTATTTATCTTTCATAATTTAGTGGACTTTAAAAGAGACCAGAAATTAGATATTTCTTCTAGAAACCAATCAAAAAATCCACTTGCATAGAACCAAAAACCTCATGAAAAATGGCTAACAGATATCCTGAAGATCAAAAAGAAGCCTCCAGCAATAGTGGTTACTAGGCAATAAGCGAAGATTAGTGCCCACTTGAGACTATTAAAAAAATCGGTACAAGAAAATCCTCATGATCACAGAAACTAAAGGTCACTCTGGCCTTAAATGGAGCATATGGTTCTATAATGGGTAGTGGATGTGTGAGATGGGTATTAACTGTACCTAATGGCTAAAAATACCTTCATTTCTCTTAAAGCAAAATGAAGTATATAATAAATTATTGATACGTAAAAAACAAATTTGCTGTCCAATTTAGAAAATTAATAAGCTTTAGACAGGGGAAGAACTTAAACATAAGAAGAAAATAAAACTTCAGAAATGTATGTGTGCCAAATATTACAAAGAATATTTTAAATGGTACAAGTTTAGTAACATTTATGTGAAACAGCCTGCAGATTAATAGGCAGGGAATTTATCTATCAGCTAATTTGAAAAATATTTAAGTCATTAACACCGAGAACCACAACTACAAATATTAATAGACATACTTATTCAAAATAATATTCCAAATAATTTTTACTTTAAAAATGAAATAGTTTCAGATTTCCAACACCTACTTAGCTTTCTTAAATGAAAATAGTTTTCAGTTTAGATGTAAGGATTCCTCTAATTGCATAATTTGCCAAAGCTTGATACCAAACAGGAAAGTTCTGTTTAAATACCTAGAAATATGAGACCAGTCACCTTCCATACCAATTTGCTTATCTTTATATCAAAGAATACTTCCAAAGATTTAAACTTTAGGCCTTTCACAAGAAAATTTTGTGTATAAGCTATACCCCTGTATAAATAAAAAGGTCTTAATTAGTTGAATAGTCCTTTTCATTTGTGCAGCACTAAAACACACATGCAACTCTTTTTGGGGTTACTGTCTAGAACATACAGCATGAAGTACATTAAAAGTCAGTTTAGAAACAACATAATAATTCCCTTCAAGCAAAGTGATATTTTCAATGCATTTACCTGGACAGAAGAGGCATTGGAATATCCTCCCATGGTTATTGGGATGGAAAATTGCTCCATGAACACAGGAAGTGTTCCCAGTTTCCCTGGGAATACGAAGTCAAAGAGGGACCAGAGCTCCTTTAGGTTATTTTGTATAGGGGAGCCAGACAAGATGATTCGATGGGGTGTACGGAACTATGAATAAAAAACACAAAACCAAAACAAGTTATTTTCATGGTTCATTGTGTAACCTGTCTCCTGTCTCAAAGGATATTAAATTTCACCATCAGTGAATTCTCATTTTAAAATACACGGCCTCATATTCCTGAAATAAAAAGCTTTCTGCAACATATTGTCGATAAACTGTTAGCAGAAAATGAACGCCAGTAATCAGTCATTTATCCCTAATAGTAAATTACTACACAGTTTAAAATTTGGCTTTTTTTCTACACCATACTTCTGTAAATTTATTGCTGTGAAGTCATTAAAAATAAGTAAATTAAATAGTCAAATACAGACCATCATGATTTATGTTTTTATTCTTAACGATCAAATGTATACTCTTACGATAAAGTATTAATACAGACTAGTAGATTTTGGAACCTCCTCCCAGTGCTTAAAATATTTCATTTATTTTTTATGAAGTACCTGCTTGCATGCAATCGTGACTGCAGTATTTGGATTGCGGATTTTGTGACCCTCATCCAGAATCACATAATGCCAGTCATAGCTGAGGATGTTATCCTGCATCAGTCGAATGTATGAATAAGACGTAATTAAAATTCCATTGCATGAAACAATTTCCTGAATTAGCTTCACCTAAAAGCAAAAGAGCACGTTGTCAGTAACAGTGAGACAGACAACTCAGACTCACTGAACTACAGGTTTGCTGCCCAAGGTACATATGAAAAGTTTTGAAAAAGCAGATGTATGTAATTTACTTTGCAAAGGAAGTAAGATTTTTATTATATGATTCTTATCTCATCTGTAAAAGAATGAAGCACTTGAATACTGTGTGACGACAGATCCGAATTTGACCTGAATCCTGGTTAGAAGGAAACAGTGGGTTTTATTTTTAATTTTTAAAAGCTGTAAGTGAAAAAACAAACATTAAATTTGATCAGAGTAATCTGTTTCTTCAAGTTCTCTTCATCTCATAAACCCAGCTTTGTGTACTCTATCTAAGATCTAGAAGATCAGAGGAAAATTAAACAAGTGAACATCTGAAAAACAATCATGAAACTCTGCTTGGTTAATGCTAAATTCTGTCAAATCTTTCTCCTTAATAGGATTAATATATTTTACATTAATCTTCAAATTTTGTGCTTCTGTTGTAAGCTATATCCCTTCCTCACATTTTTACTGGCTTTTATAACTGTAAATAATGTAGGGCAGGGACAGTCTATATCACCTTGCACAGCATTCACAGTATTCGAGACTTGTCTTTCTTGCATTTATCCTCCACATATGAATCCAGAAGACTTAAACAGAAGATGATAGGCTGGGAGACAATTTTGGATAAAATAAACATACCCAATGTAAAAGAAAAAAAAAAAGTAGAATCACCACTGAATTTGCTAACAGAAAGACAAAACCCTTATTACTATAAGTGCCATTAAGAAAAAAAACCAAAACCAACAAAAGGGAAAAATCCATCTCAAAGGCTCAGATGGTGCTAAAGGTCCATGATCTATTATTGTAAAATTTCTTGCTTGGACATGCCCCAAGATTCAAAAAGCTCTTCTGCCTTTAACTGTTAAAAGAATTTCTACTTTCTGATTATCACCTCCTGATAAATCCATGTCACATTACTCAATGATGATGTCATGATTCTCAAAAGAAAATGGAATCTTTAGAACAATTTGTATTACAGACAGAGCAAGATTTCTGGACAGGTGAGGACATCCAAAGCTTAATTCTACCTGGTACATTGCCCATAGTCTGCAACCGTGTCCTACCGTCTCAGCAATGGACTATCATAGAATATTGTAGACATCTCTACCCAAACACTTAAGACAAATCATCTCGGGCGATTTCAAATTAAAAGCTTGTAAAATATGTAACCTCTCCTAGTTTTTGCAATTAATAGGGTATGTCTGCAATTAGCCTGACTTACAGAGTGCTACACTGTTGTCATTAAAAGATGTTTTGTGAAAGTGCTGCTGTTATTATGGAGGCTCAAGAGACCAATCCCTCCTAGAGGGCAAACAGTGGACTAGTAGAAAACAACAGCCATAAATCACGTTGTCAGGTAGCAGAGAGAACAGGAGTGAAACACAGGCACATGAAGGCCATTCACTGTAAACACACCACAGCAGAATCCTAGTCAGGATTTACTGAACCTGTAATTAATTAAAGTTTCCTTCAAGCTAAATTTTTAATAAACAAGGATTTGTGCTGACAATGAAGAAATACAACACCACAATTTTATCAGCTCGCACTACAACGCTTATTAACTCTCATTTTTACTACACTGGGTACTTTTTCAGAGGTTGCCTTTGCTTTAGTTGCAGCTCTTGGAATAATTTTAAATACTTTAAAATATGGTAACACGTTTACAATACCTGCCTGCACGTGTTCCTGTTCAATCCGCTCTAGTGCTTTAGCAGTGGCGTTGGACTAGATGATCTCCAGAGGTGCCTTCCAACCCCTACAGTTCTGTGACTATGTGATTTAATATTGCATGTACACTGTTTTGAGGCTGTGGCATTTCAGAATTTATGCTATTTTATAATGTATTATTTAATTCACAATTCCTGTTTATTTAGATTCAAGCATGTTTCATTTTTTTTTCCCCTCAGAAAATATACTTCAATGAAGCATTTCAGGGGGCATGCACTGTTAAACCAAAAAAAAAAAAAAAAAAAATTAAAAATCAGCTTAAGAGAGACAACTGCTAATGCCAAAAGATTACACAGCAGTTACCTAGCTTTGAAATTCTGAACTCTGGCCTTTAAAATACACTGATGAATAGAGGAACATGCGAGTAGATTGAGTAATTCTGATCTTGTAGTTCTGTTCAGCACAGTATTTCAGGCTTTTACAGTTCAAGGACAGTATTTTCTCCTTACTAAGGGAGTTAAGTTGATTGTGTTCCTCGTCTTCATTGGGATGCAGACAAAGACTGAAAGACTTGTGGCAAGCACCATTTTTTAAAGCTAAAACATACATGATTTATTTCAAGGACACACCTCTAAGCAAATGGTTTTTTCCCCTGTTTGCACCTTGTTGTAACTACAAATTTGTTTCTGAAGTAATAAAACCAGGACAATTTTTTGGACTGATGCTTATAGAAATAAGGTTTATCTTTTTAAGCATAAAGTAATATTTTAAAAAAAACCTAAGAGGATCTGAACTCTTCTCTAATATTATGTATTAAAAATGATAATTTTCTTGAACAGAAACGTGTATGTTAAGAGTGAACCTAAAGAACTAGACTAGTGATAATTATGAAGATCTCTAAACATTCAGATACCTTTAAGGCAAGTGTGACATTACCTTAGAGATTATTAGAGATAATATCTAGTCACTCACACAACCATATATCACTTGTGAATCAAAAATGCATTCTTCAACAGGCTTATCACTTCTCATAACCAACCATTAAGACCAGAGATCCATAAATTCAACCTATAAAACTTCTTTATTATTTCCCTGCCTCCAACAAAACAATCTAAAGAGGCTTCAAAAGAACACATTACTATGTTTAATAATGTAAACGTTGCAATAAAAATAGCTAGAGCACTTACTACTTATTTAACAAGAATGCTACTTCTTGTGACGTGACAGTAACTTTATGCAAGTTTGGTCATTAACTCAGAAATAGAGCTTTTGGCTAAAATAGAGGTTCCCTATGCAGTCATGCCAAAACCTGCGACCTCTGCAACTCATTATCTTTACATGTAGATTGTATACTTGACTGTGAGGGTAGAAGGTCTAAAATCTTAAGTGTGCAAAGTCATCTTCAAATAGATGGTTCCACAGCTGCAAGCATCAGCATTGCTCTCGGGGGCTGCATTGTGTGTCCAGCATTTGACCAGAATAAGGGAATGTAAAGTTAGGACCATCAGAAAAAAAATGTTAAGACTAGTGATACCTGTTCTAAAGATCAAGAAATACGAAGTTCGCCCTTGATATTGAAAAATACAGTCTCCTTCCATATGCGATATGTTAAACCAAGATAACCAAAGTTCATGCTGCCTTTTACATCCTATGATTTACAAATGCTCATGTGTCATCAGAAGTTTTGAAACAACAGACAAGCTCTTTGTCCAGAAAGCTTTTTCTCCTACACTTACAGAGCTTTCTTCCCCTTATCTTCTGTTCTATACCATAAATAAAACAGTCTTTGTGATATATAACATTAGATTTACTTCTTTATTTTCTCCCATTCTTAGAGGTCTTGGAGTACTTTGTATTTACAAGTCACTTTAAGCTACATCAGATTTGAGTGTAAACCATAGTAGGAGGTCAATAGCATGAGACCGCACCACAGGACATATTTAACCACAAATGCTATACCTTGTTCACACTGAAAACTGCCTCCACACGGGAAGACCTCTACTGCTTCCAGCTTAAGCAAATTCTTTGTTATAGAAGAACCAAATGATCTTCTGTGATCACAGATAATAATTAAAAAAAGAAAGTTTTAAATTTCATCTAAATGCCTTAAACTATGTCTAAAGTCTTGGTAACCTACCCAACTTGCTATTGTGTCGTCCTTCCACCATCCTTCGTGGATAGCTGAAGGCCTTTAAACTATTAGTCATACTTCAAGGGGTGAAATTGGAACTCCCTTACTGCCAAAATCGTCTACGTTGTTATTTTAACAAAGGAATGAAGTAGTTTCTCTTTTGAAGCATTACATATGCTAGAAATCTACAGAAATACTATGGCAGCAGAGATATCTAAGCAGGATGTCTCAGTGACTCATCTGAAACAGGCTGACCAGATTTGAAGCCAACCTTGTGCTTACAATTCAGACTGTTATTTCATACTATTATTATTGTGGAAAATCCTGAAGATGCTTGTGAAGAACACCAAAATGGACTGGGAAAAGAGGATATGCCAAGGCAATATTAGTAAGCCTTTCACTTACCACCCTGCTCAGAAGTTCTTTTGTAACTCTAAAGAAGTGTCACTAACTGACAAGATGTGCAAGGTATTGCTTAGCATCAGTGTATGATAAAACAATTGGAATGGATGTCTTTCCCACTCTTCACCGTTGAGCAAATATTTCAGTGTGCGAGTCAAAGAGCTGAGGGACAGGATCTTGCAATGATGCTTGGATACCTTAGAAGGTACAACAGAAAATACCTATTCATAAAAGCATATAATTTCATCAGTGCTGAAAGTTTTAGTATTTGCTAATATTAAGATCTTCATTGTCTGATGTCCAGTTAATTTGGGGGACAATTTTGTTCTTCCACTGGTCCAGACCATTCCAACCTCTGTTAGCCCAGAGGCTGAAGTGACCTTTATCACTCCAAAGCAGATAACAACATTCAGTTCTCCAATCCTGTATCCTGGTGAGTTAGCTGTCCAGCACAAAACTCTTCTCATTTACTTTCTGATAAACCACGATATAGTAACAGAGAACCAGGCGAATCCTGGAAGTGTCAGTTTAATTCCAAACAGGTCTATGCAACATTGAAACCACAAATGCACAGTGACTTGGCTTTTGGCCATATAAAATAAATCTCAATCAAAAAACAAATGTATATTCTTACACAGTCTAACCCCAATGTTCATTTTTCTCAGAGTTTATGCCTCATGCCAGAGCATAAGGGCAGAATGGTCCCTGGATGAGTAGTATATAAAGCTAACATATGGCATCACAAGAGTCTGCTTTGTGTAGGTTATCAGACGATGGAACTGACACAAGATCAGATCAGTATGAATGTATTCATAGGAAGAATGTATATTGAAAAGAAATTCTAGGCAGGAGGTAAGTCTCCTGGCCTGGATTTTATGCGATCTACTCAGTGTACAAGTGTTATTTATACTAATAAATTAGTAGTAAATGTTTCTTGCAGGTATAAGGACAAGTAGAATGGGAAAGCTTTGGTTTGTTTTTTTTTTTTTACTTTACGTTAGTCATAAGCTTGCTCTTCTCTGATTAAGAAGCATCTAGGGAAAAACCTGTGCATGAGGTGAAGATCACATCATCAGTGACACTTGTTTAAAGCATACTGTTGCAGCTGTCAGAGGATGAGGCATCAGGCAGAATTTAGAGAACTGAACCTATCTAAAGTGATCATATGCTATCAGAATTCCTTATGTTAAGTTGTTGAGTAGGTATTTGTGGGAGGACAACAAAAAGGTGAACTCCTGAAAACATGACTATTCCTGCAGATGGAAGAATCAGAAGATGAAGAGCTAGTCTGTCAGGTATGTTAATTAACAAATAACCCAAAATAAGCACTCAAGGTTTAATTTAGGAAGACATGTGAGCGTCTTATTGAGGTCAACAGACTTTTAGGACTTGAAAACATACCAAGTTAGTTGAACAACAGGAAGCTATTAGCACATTAGAGCGTGCTATTCCTTTTTTGCCATGTACTGTAACTGCATCAATTACCTCAGAATACGTTTAATCAAGTGCAATTAAGCACTATATAATTTTAATGTTATTACAAGAAAATAAATATTTAAAGAGAAATTTAAAAATGCTTTGCTGAATCCTGAAAATCCATTAAAGCATCTGAAATATGAGGCCAAGGGAAAATAAAAATGCAAGTTTTCCTTGCTTTGTTCCTGCAGGGTACCAAGGATTGAAACATCAGATAAGTCAGGCTTGTCCACTTAAGAAATGGAGTAAGAACACGCATGTTAAGTGACTGGCCGACAGAATTAAAAGACAGGAAAAGCACTGCTTGGAAAAAAGAAAACCAACAAAGTAACGCTGTCATTAAAGAAAATGAGACTAGATGATGTCAACTGGCATACTAACTAACTGAAGAGAAATTGCCTGTGCAAACAAAACATTAAATATTAGATCAATGATACACCGATTCACAGAAGCACAAGGAAAGAATTCAGCAGTAGCAGAAGCATGAGTGTGTATGGTGTACGAGCAGTCTAATCATGAACTTCTAGCATGGACATGCAAAGGTCCAGCAAGAAACCTGTCACTATGTTTAATTTATTCAGGCAATGCAAGTCTACACCATAATATAAATGAATTTTTTGTCCGGTTTCCTAACAAATCTATACAACACAGTGAACTTTTTGTTTTTTTAAAACAATGAGAGAAAGAGCACAAGCATGCACAGAAACATTCGGGAACAGGGGATTTTGTTTGGGTTTTTTTTTTGGCTAGCACGGAAAAGAAGAAAGAAAGATAAGCTTCTGGAATTACAAAATGGATGTCAAACATTACCTTGTTGAGAGTATAAGAACCAGTTTCATGAAGAATGGCGACTCTAAATGGAGGCCACCAAGTGTGCAATTCTTTCACCCACTGATGCATCACAGTAGCTGGACAGACAATCACTGTTGGACCCAATCCCTTGTACCTACAAAAAAAGTATTCAAGAAAAAACAATGCTTTAATATTAAGTGGCTAATTAAAATACACACATATGAAAATGACGTACTTTATAGATCAAGTAGAATATGAGAACTATGGCAATTAATTGGCACTTTGTTTTTCTGGAAGTTTGTTTTTAAAGGAAGATGAAAGGGGTACTGCTGTATGAACCTACCCACGGAACAGTTAATGGATGCATCTATCAAGATAAACACAGAAAGAGAAATTAGGCATAAGGGAACTTCCTCCAGTGGTAATACAAATCAGGTTTGGGTGACTGCTGTTTCTATAAGAGAAAAGAAATCATTAACAAACAACGATTTTATTACTTCTATCAAAAAGAATGTGTAGCTAGAGTCTCACAAGTGGACTTGTACGCAGGTGTTCTGCTTCATGTTAGTAGTACACTGTACTATTACCACCATAATTTACAGACAAGACAAGGACTCTAAAGAAGCAGAATGTATCACCCATGGAAGCTGAGGTCTGAGCTGGGCTTACACTGTCTCTCAGGTTTCTTACGCATAATCATATGATTGTTTTTGAGAATTACTGAGGATGTTTGAAACAAAAATCTCTATTTTATGCTCAGAGCCACTCTTACGGTTAAGAAGAGAAAAATTGCTGGTACAACAGCCAAACAAGAAATATTACCATCACAAACAAGTACCAACAATCATATAGGAAATATACTAAGTAGTGGTTACTAGTAGTTATTTTTCAAATATATTTCCTCTTTAAAAAACAGAATAAAATGACTTTGCAAACAAAGGCAATAGCTACTGTTATCACACACTGATCTGTGTCTGGCTGACCATTACTATTCAAGTGGTAATAAAGACACAGTTCAAGAGGGCACAGTATACATTCAAGATCACACACATGTAGCAATTTAGGATTTCCCAGACAGCAGCGATATCCTACTTTAAAAAAACCCCAACTTGTTAATGCCTTCAGAAATTGCCACTATTAGGAAATAGTATTCTTTATTAAAAGCTTATACATATGCAGAATAACAACCTGGATGTTGGTTACCTCTTTCACTATGAAAAAATATTATCTCAGAACCTTACATAGTCTTAAAACACTCCAAGCAATCCAAGGGGAAGTTTGAAGATGGAGGTGCAAAAAATAGCTTCAACTATGCTATGAATCCAAACAGCCACTGCTACAGCTCTTAGAAGTGAGTATCTATAGCAAAAAAGCCAACTTTCCCAGAACATACTAGTTTCTCATTCTTCATGGTTCGTAACAAATCACCCTGGTCTGTATCAAACTAGCTCACATGCTGTGTTTATCCATTTGTTTTTCCCCCTCAGCTTACACAAAGAGTTCACACTCCCTTTGATCAATTTTCAGAAAATCCACTTCCCCTCCACTCAGTTGTGCGAAACCTCTTCTGTGTCTAGCCTGGCTGCAACCACTTTCCACTAGCCAACACTTGATTCTTCTCTTTTATTAATTTATACAAAAGAGTCATCTAACTTCTTCCAGACTGTGCTGTTTCACAGAACTAACCAAACCACACACTTCTGGTTGCTACACTTAGGAGGCATCTCTCATTCTCCTGATCACTGCAACAGATTTGCTCTGCTGCCAATTCAATTTATACTTGTTTTCCTTGAACAAAGGTGACCCAAATAAAATTCCAAACCAAAGTCTTAATGGTGCGTTGCAGTAGGATACTAATACTGCCCCATCCCCAAATATATTGTCATAATGTATTGTCCTTTTTCCACAGTTGCACTGTACTAACAGCTTATGGTCAATATCATGTACGATCAACATACCCAAATCTCTTTCTTCTTCTGTTGCTTCTGGTTTATAAAACTCAGTTCACAGCAAGTATACTTTATTACTTCTTATTTAATTGGATATGATTAGAATTGCAAATAAGATCTACTCATGCAACTTACTACCAAGAAAAACAAAGATGTAGTCATACTATATTTATAATTTCTAAGTACTCAAAAATTAGCAGAGGAAAACATGTTGCATTATAACCAACTGTACTGCCAAGCACTGGCAAATCATGTCTTCAAATTGAAACTGAAATGACAACTAAATACTAGTGAAAATAAAGGAACAGGGCAGCAAGAGCAATACAGATTTTCTGGGGCAATGGATTTTTATTCATGTAAGCACCATAAAACCTAATCTCTTTGCCACTCATAGTAGAGACTAAGCCTTAATGCTTAATGTGTATGATTATATCTCAGATCTTGAAGAGCACAGATGAGTAAATAATCAGCGTACACACTTTATGGCAGAGTGATCTCTCAAATAAATGAAGCAAAGTCTGTAGTGAAAGATGACATCTTTGTTAAACAAAATAATGTATTTGTAAGCAAGTGAACTTGTGGACCTCCAAGCCCTTCGACAGGTTTCACAAACAGATTTGAACCTAGATACAGGCTAGAGATGTGTTACTTGAAGTTTGCTGCTGCTTTGTTTTTTATTGTGAGGAGACCATTGGTCTGAAAGCTGCTGCTTGTTCCAATTCTCTCAGCTTGTCTAGCAAAAAATCTTTCCCACTCTATAAATCTTGTTTCCCTTACACCCTTACACCACCATAGTTGCAACACTTATACTGATACCTTACATAACATTTGCCTTTCCACAGCTTATGGCTCAATTATTGTTAAAGGTGAGACATTCTAACTTTTCTAATAGTTATACTTCATGTAACAAGAAGTTCCCTATTTCATATAGTCTTCAGGCTCCTTCAAAACCAGAAAAACATCGGAATCAGAAGTGGTTTACAAAAGGAAACTTCTATTTTGTTGATACTCAAAATATTTAGCTTTGTTTTCTATCAGTAAAATTTTCTGCAAAAATATTCTTTACAATAAGGGGTGGAGAAATGGTTTCCTCCCATGGAGTTTCTATCGTGATGGTCTTAATAACATGCACCAGCCAAAAATGAAACTGAACACAGTATCTTACACACAGCAAGAACACTCCCGACTTAGGTCTGCAGTTAGATTTTGGCCTTTTCAAGGTTTTGTTGTAGTCTCACTGCAGTATTTTAGGTCTTAAGACGTAATTGTGTAACAACGTCAGGAGAAGGATTGATTCCATCAACTCAGTGGTCCTCCAACTGATGCAGGGAATGTGCCTACACAAAACAATCTGTACAGCAGCATCCTGAAATCAGACAGCCACATCAAAATAAATCAATTGGCCTAAGTGATGGAGAACCTGGAGTTTTTTATATAAAGGTTACAGTAGGAAGCAACTGGAGAAAAGACAGTAATATTTTGTCTTTAAAGTGTTATTTTGCAATTCATGTATATGCTGAACATAATTTAAATATGCCTCTCTATAAAGTTAATTATTTTTGTTTAATATAATACAAATATAGTGATATTTGCTTAACTGCATGTAGTCATTTACATCGGGTAAACAGGCCAGCAGAACTAGAAAAATCAAGTATTGTTCATGTGTGTGTTTATAAACCAAGGACACCAATGAGTATTTTTTCCAGCAGTTTCACCTGCGAAGAAGGAATTTTAAAGCACTGTTCAATAACAATAAAGCATAAAAGATCTTATAAGAAAGGCCAGTCACTCTAACATAGTTTTGAAAAGCAACAACAGCAAAAAAAAGCAGATGAAAATTCCTCTGTATAAGTCACTGTTTTTACTATTACTACTGGTTTTTGGCATGGAGAATTCCCTGACGATCAAAAACTCGATCTTTCTTTGCAAATCAGCTTGTTACTTCCTGTAAAGCATTACCTCGTGGCTTGCCAGAACAAATATTTTAATGTAAAATTTAATAAATGGAACTAAAGGTATTACCTCCAATTTAAAATTCCATATTGTGTAAACTATTGATATTAATGTAATTGAGTTTGTAAACAATCCATTTGTGGAAGCTAACCTTAGACACTGTATTGACCCAAAATATCTAGTGTGGCTCATCTGCAAAATGAAGCATCAATGCCTGGAATTCATTAAAAGTGTTACATGTTTAATTTTTCCTGCCCTACAGCTCCATTGCCTCGTAAAATTTTTCCTTTGATGTCCCCCACTAAAAGAATTAAAGGAATATTGTAATTGAAATGTCATTAATAATTCACAGGACCCTCCTCCACCAGCAATACATCTGATGAAATATTAATTGAGCTCTACAGACTGACAGTCTGCAGAGGAGCACTTGCCTGTAATTTGAACCATGAGTCCTGATCTTGCTGTAGCTCAGACCTGCCAAGAAGGCAATTATCTGGATGGTCTTGCCCAATCCCATCTCATCTCCCAGAATTCCTCCTGTCTGCTGGCAGTGCAATTCCCAGAGCCACCTAACACCTGTCTGCTGGTACCTAAAACAAGGAAAAAGAAGAGGGCCAATGTTTGATAATACAGATCATAACAGAAAGTACTCATGAATTAATGATTTGGCAAGGTTCTTATACTAGTTACAGTAACATGCTGGATGTGTGTTTTACATGAGTGCTGTATTTACTAGGTCATACATTTTTGATGCACTCAGACATTACATGTGACTTTCATTCTTTATGCAACACTAAAACATTTCTAATTAAACTGACAGTCATGATAATTAGAGGCTATTTTATTTCATGTATATTTTAAGTGTTAAAAGCAACCTGAAAAGCAATTCTAACAAAGCATTATCTTTTCAGAAAAGATGACAGGTAAGGGTCTAGTAAATTATATTATCTGAACATGTATCTTGAACTGAAGGAAAAGCTTGACTCGTAAAGGGGTACAGCCTTTGCTTTCACTCCACTGTGAAAACTGATCGCATCTGCCAAAGCATTCTTTCTTTTTACGTAAATTCATTCAATGACATTTAGTCTCTTTTAATGAAGAGGAAATCCAAAAAAGCAAAATGTTTTAGGAGACAAAACAATAGAAACTTCTAGTGACTGAGATGCAGCAGAGCATTATTATGTGAGATTATCAGGGCAGTTTTTACTCCAAGTTATTCACTGGAAACTGTATAAGCAACAATGTAAAATACATTCCAATTGAAAGAAGTAGACTAGAGAACAGGATTAACAAGATGTATCTCCTCCTGAAAGGTGGAGGTAGGATGCTGTACTGAGAATCACTTTAGGACATGCTTTTATATAATGATGTGAAACAGTGAGACCAGCAG
>NW_010389053.1:0-21274 GCF_000710305.1 Buceros rhinoceros silvestris | reverse complement strand
AGGAATAACACACCACGTGTGTGGGTTAAATTGAATACAGAACAGGAAGTAATGAAGAAACCAGTATATTTAAACTTCAATTAAAAAAAAAATACGTTTCAGCACTTGTGTCTTGTAACTTGGAGGAGAACAAGGTTACTGATACCATTTTCTTGATGGTATGCATTCCCACAGTGGGGAGAACAGCAAAGAGCAAAACACTTTTTTTTTTTTTTTTGTAAAACAGGGATTGTTCACTTTTAGAGCATAGTCTTGCGTGCATTTCAAAATCATTCTTTGAACAAGTAATATTTAGGACTACTGACAGCTGATGACCCTAGTGTCTACAGAGTACTATTAAAAATCAATTTATCATGAGTTTTGTATGGATTTAGAGAATGCTAAATAGAGCAAATGAATGGCTTGAGTAGTTAGAAAAAGATGATCAAAGAACACATCTAATGGTTCAGATGTCATACTATCTACTGGTGTCTCAAATGCAATATACCAAGAAGCCCTTAAGAAATCCGTTTTATTAGAAATCAGTTCACCTTAAAAATCCAGCAATGATTTTTAAAAACAACTATGACATATCTTGCAGGATTTGCTACAGTTAGGTTAATATTCTACCATTACTACATTTTATGAAAACAAAACATTTTTGCAGAAATACTAAAAAATTGGAGAGAATCCTAATTCCAGTCAGAAATGGCTCCCCTAGATTAATGTCCAGCATGACTCTTCAGAAGGCAACCATTCAAGAACTTCCTGACATTATTTTGTATTTCTTAGGTTACGTCCAGTGCTTAAAAGCTAGCTGCATTTATAAGCGCCTTTCTACCTATCCTCCCTTCTCTCGAGAAAGCTTCACAGTAAAGAATTGAGTTTGTGAAAAATTCTGGTCCAAGGTTATCTAAAAAAGGAAGATACAGGTGTCTCCTTTGTAGAATCATAAACATGCAATAATTGCAACTATGCAAAAATTAAAGAAAAAAATCCCCCATCCATAATTTTTTCTGGTTGTATGCAGGGATAATAAATTCTCTAATCTTATGCTTTCATTGCATTGATTTTTATGATTTGCTTTTTACTCTAAAAATACTGTAGAAGTAAAAAAAAAATGTTTCCTGCTATTCCAAAAAAGTTGTTTGGACTGTATTTCACATGAGCAATCATGCTGTGATGCACCCCTTAAAATTCACCACAGTAGCTAGCAGAGTTCAGCTGCACTGTTGCCAAGACAAAATTGCATTTCAGATGTATCGGGGAAATCACCCACTGAAAGCAAATAATGACAAAAGCTGGTTTCTTGTTTATACAGACAGCATTCTCTCAGGCTAGGTGCAGACAGTAGAAGGCAATGTTTCCAAGGCAGTCTTGCTCGCTGTATTTGGTTTTGTTCCTCAGCAGCACCAGTGCTATTCTTGCTGAACGTTCCTCAAAGCAGACAAGCGTACAGCAAAGAAACAGATTGCCCACTTTAACAGGCTTACCAAAGAATGAACTTAAGAGTCTACTATTTCTAGTGTGAGCTAACATCTTTAGAGTTTTCAACTATGCAGAAAGATCATTTACAGTATACTGCTTTTCACCTCCTTGGGTCAACATACTTCCATGTTTTGTACTAGACTTGCTCAGAATTCAAAGTTTAATGTGTATTGACTATGCTCCTTCCTACATTGGAGATTTCAGCATTTGTTACAAGTCAGACAAATCACTCGACTCAATTGATCTTTCTAACCACTTAAGAAGTTTTGCCAACTGACTCATGCTTGCAGGGATACCCTTCATTAGCGAGGCTGGTATCTCTAAGATTAATTTTTAGTGGTCTGCTTTATTTCAATTTCCTTTGGGTTGCTCAGACCACACAGCCGTTCTCAGGATGATTACTTCTGCAGTACCTTAGCATAAACAACTCGAGACCACACATTGGCTGTGTATGGTCCTGGCAACCAAGTCATTAATTCAATTGCATTTCAGAGCTAGTGCTCTCCTTCTGAGGAACTGCAGGACAACAGTAGTAATGTCTCTGAGGTTAAGACTAAGTGGTCCTGTTGGCAGGAATACCACACTCTTACAAACCAGGGCTTTCTACTACACTAATTATGAGATTTTAGAGGGTTAGCTTTTGAAAGAGAATATATTTTTCCTGCTGTGAGAAATATTGCCAACAAAAAGGAACTCAAGCCTATCATGCATGAAAGTTAAGAGAGAGATTATGGATCAAGTTAACTTGTCAGCTGCTAGCTTGTTTTGGCTGTCTTTTGTAAACAGCTGTTTAAGATGAACTTGAAAGTCACTGGGCACTTTGACATGGTCTCAAAAAACTGAAACAGAAAGCAGTCCTGTCTAAATCTGTTATCCAGCGTCAAGTAACTAAAGAATGAGTTGTGGAGTGTTTTTCATCTACTAAAGAAATCAGGAATGCAGTCTCCATATTTTAAAATTTGACTGGACAAAAATATTCAAGACTATTTTATACTATGAATTATAAGTAGTTACTCTGAGTAGACTTCAAGTAATAATTTAAAGAAAACACTGTCTATATTTTTTCACTCCACCCAATCACAGAAACACCTACATTTCTTGTTTTCATTTATCACAACTTGCCAACACCTTATTCTACAAAGCAAAGTCATCCTACCAATCCACACCTGAATTAAAACAAGCACTTAGCAATAAAAGAAAGCATTTATAAAAACAGACAAGGAGAGCTTCTCAACTTGTAGTTTAGCTAATACATATCCGCGTCAGACAGTTATCATCTGTATTTTCATGTAACTGCCTTTTGAACTTGTAATATATTAGTTTCTTTGAGGTTTAATCCTGGAGCCTTTTTAAAAGAAATAATCCTACAGAAACAGCTGAAGTTACAGAAATGAGCATCCAGAAATTACCATGACTATAACTACTGCTATTATTAACAGCACACAGCAGCATAATAGTAAGTACACAAGACATACTTAAAAAGCTTTTTGAAGAGAAATCCTGGTACTTTGAAACCCTCTTCGAATTCAATGTCACTTTCTTCAGAAAGTTCCTCAGCTGTTTGATGTTCTTTGTCCTTCAAACGCTCTTTTTGCCATCTCCTAGAGTGACACAAGAAGTCAACAATCAATTATCACATAGAAAAGATACATAAAAACTACACTGAATTTTCAATCATCAGATAAAAAAACAAAAAAAAATGCATTTTCCAATGTCATGGTTTAAATAATAATCCTTTGGAGAAAAGAATTATGCAGGAAAATGTCAAAATATGTTACATATTAAAAGTTGCATGCTCTCCTGACCAGTTATAAGCCTTCAGAGTTTTATAGCTAGTTACAATTTTCTTAGACATTACAATTTAGACATTACAATTTTTTTTCTTAGACATACAATTTTCTTAGAAATCCTAATATAGAATCCACACTAATAAATAAATACTAGTCAAATCAACAGTTAGCACCATCAAAAAAATCTGGTTACATTGAATTACTAAACCTCCATTAAAAAAACCCCACAAAAATATCAATAAAGCTTAGGTATTCCAAAGCTATTTTATTAATTTAACCAAATATTTAAATAACTTCCTTCACCTACAGAAATGTGCAGCAGTGTGTAATCTTATACAGAAGACTCATTCGGAAACATCACCATCTTTGGGGTGATGTGCTCTACATCTGTTACGCAGTCATTATTAAGATAATGAGGTTTTTTAGGTTTTGAAATTACAAAGTAATTTGTGGCCTGCAGTCTAATCTTATTTGGACTGTAGGCAGGTTAGAGAATTAGCTTCCTGCCCCATTGTTTCCCCTCCTTTTGAAAAAGCACCAAAGGATCTTCAACATCCAAGAAAATTACGGATTTGTGTTTTAGTGACCTGAAAACATTTACCTGTAATAGTAAAGTGCATGCTACTGCTAACTGGGTATGTACTAACCAGTCAACAGCACTTTTTTGCTGGAATTCTCCCATGAAAGTGCCTTTCACTGCAGGCACACTGAATGTGGTGTATAAACTGACAAAATCCCTACAGAAATTCACAAGCTATAGAACAGATGAAAACCATGTTACTGTTCCGGGTGCATAGCAAAAGCAGCCTTATTGCATCTCACAGAAAGGGTGGAGACGTGATAGTCTAGGAGTATAAAATACGAAGACTAAAATGGTTCCAGTCCCAAAGAACTATAAATAGCAGTGATGGAATGAAAAAAAGCAAATGGAAAATTCAAGTCAAAAAAAGTTAATCAAGACACCTAGCACTGAAATCTACTGCATTAAGTGACAACCAGCCTCTGTCCAATCTTTTAACTCTACACGGAAGAAACCCTGGAGAATGCGCTCTAGAAGAGTCCTGCGGTTACCGGACGGAGAAAGACTTAACAGTATGCAACAGCCTTCCAGTACTCTTCCAGTTTCTGAATGACAAACGTTACAGGTGAGTGAATAGTCCATTCCCCTCCTGGTAATATTTTACTATTTACTCGTTACAGAAACAGCTTCTTAATAGCTTAGGTTGCTTCTGTAGCAGCAACCCCCCCCAATCAACAATATGGCAGGAAAATGGCTTAAGAGTTCTAAAAAACAGAACAACCCCCCCCTCCCCGCCAGTCCCCTTCCCCAAAACTCCATATCCTGGGGATTTCTGAACTATTTAAAAACATAAGGAAATTCGCATTTTCCTCCTTTTTTATTTTCATTTTTTAAAGTTATTTATTCCGATTTTTCTGCAAAGCTCTGCATTGCTTTTAAGCATTCAAAGATAAATGGCATCTAGAGGTTGATATGCAAACTGTGTTTTATTTCCAGCCTTGTTATGCACAATCAGGTGTGCTTTAAGCTTATGGGTTGAGTGCCTTCTGTTTTCAAAGTTATTAGCCCAATTTTATCCATGTCAGGAAAAAAACCCCATAATCATAAAAATGTTAATTTCTGGCCCAACGTTGACAATATCATCAGCTATGGAAACATAACTTAAACAGTTTCATTATCTTGATTTATACCCTGACCTAACTAGCCAAACAAAGGGAGACAGAAGTTGTTTGAGAAATGTTCTCAAACAACTGCCCATAAGACAGACAGCTACCTACCCCCGTTTTACACTTCCAACCTCAAAACAAACCAGAAAACACTACAAAACATTCCAAGTCCTTAAGACTTCAGCCATGCTGCTATCTAGCTCAGTTATGTTAAAGAGCAAATGCAACTGGCGCAATGTCACGTAAAGTACTGTAACTCCTTCCAGCCTGATAGGAGAAGTGTCTCCTCCACTAAAGAAAAAACTTGTCAGCTAAACCCATTTAAAATCAAATTTGATTCAAGTTTTCTATCTTGAACACATTAAAGAATGAAAAAAAAAAAGAAACAAAACCCAACCAACCAGTCAATGAAGTTCTCGTGTTCCCCCTTGTATTTTTTAACTACATCAGCAGGTCTGGAGGCAATAAAACAATGATGCCTGTCTTCCTAAGGACACTACTCTGCATTCTCTGGCACTAAATAAGGTAAAAATGCTAGAAGAAATTCTTCTTGCTCTTAGGTCATTCAAAACCATCTCCTGCAGGATCTGCAAACCTAAGCTCAAGCAGCATCTTCTTCATGGCAGATTAATGGATTTTCTCTTTTCTTCCTAACTAGTTACTTCAGTGACACTTGTTGGAGCTTCCACTTAAAGGTTTCTGCATCTTTGGCAATTTTTTTTTTTTTTAAAAACTTGGGTTAGAAAGAAAGAGGGAAGAAGTTCAACACTTCATATACAAACAACACAATCATAAAACTTTTCTCATGAATGAAAGCTTTTCTCATGAATGGCAGGTTTCTAGACCATCTTTTCACCAGTATTTTTTTGAGAAAATACTTACAGTCTGCCTTTATGAAACCAGTCACAAATTTGGAATGGTTGTATTGTTTTATTAAGTGAAAACAAACACCACCACCTACAAATACATACAAGTGACGATAATTGCCAAAAACCACTGTACTGAAAAACTAAGATAACACAATGCTGGACAGGTTTCGAGAACCAGCTTCACTAGAATTTATTTTGAAATCTTAAGTCAGCAAGTCATCAGAAGCAAAAATCATGATGGAGAAAAAGCAGCATACGCAGAAAGAAACCCCAAGGTGTACAAAGATAGTCTATCCTAACATGGGAGTGGAAGTTTCTACCTTAGACTAGCAGCCTGTTAAATGTTTGATTTAGGAAAATAACATTCACGCTCTGGAGTCTAGCAGGCAGATATGATACATTCTAGAGGCACAGCATAAAAGCATGTTTATTTTTGTTCAGTACTACAATGTTGTGCTATCAGGCACAGATGATTAATTATTCTTGTAAGTTCCAGAAAAAGATCAACGATTCCAACTGACAAATGTTGACAGTCATTGCATCAGACCGTGTCATTACTAGAACTGCGACATGTCAGAACTTGATTGTTTTATCTGACTGGGGTCAAACCAAGTAGGAGAAAACTCCTACTTACTACACTAAAATTAAAACAATTGCATATTACAAAGCTTCTGAAGTGACATCTAGGTTAAGAATCCATATTAAACTCAAGCAGGGCAATAATTTGTACAAGACTTTGCTTCTAATTCCATACGCAGATACGGATCGCCAGTAGCCAGTGCTGCAGCTCCAGTCTCCCCTGGGAAGGAACAGATTGCCATCTAGTGTACACTAGAAAAAGTGATCCAGAAACCACCAAGAAGAAACGTTTCTGACATTAGGTTGTAGCTGTCCAGAATTCAGGCACCTCACCTTAATATAACTTAGTATATTTTCTGCAAGAAGTGCGATCAATGCTGGAATTTATCTTACAATTATTAGATTCCTAGAAAGTGCTTATGTCCAGAATTTGAACTAATAAATCGCATACTTAATTTTCCTAATGAGAAGTTTATCTTATGCACACTGCATCTGTTATTTTGCTGAAGTGTATATTTACACAGGCTGTAGTATTGAAGGTTCTGGTACTACATCTCTTCTAAAGATCTGGAGGGCTTTTTGCCCTCAATTACCAATTTAAAGAAAAAGCAGCAACTTCTTGTTACCACTGACAACTTTCAAAGTTTGAAGAAGCTATTCAGCTTCTGAAAGGCTGTGAACTTAATATAAGTCACTGTATTAAAATATTCTACACTAAAATTTAATTATTTTCTTTAAAAAAGTGTAAATATCTAAATGGCTGAAGCAATGGAAGGACAATCACTATTTGTTAGACCAGATCAGTCAGTTGGTCAGTCTGGTCTTCTATCTTTCTCCAGAAGTCAGACTTTCGAGGTAGAAACTGCAGTAGCTTGTATTTCACTTTACACAGTACCATACTAACCATTTGGTCAATATATTCCTTACACACTTCATTTACACATCATTAGTATGTCTAAACAATCAGAAAATACAAGTGTTACTATATCACCAAGGTCCCTTGAAAATAAAAGCATGACCTTTGAGAATGCTGTTTTATGTTGTCCATGGTCACTGACATAAATACAATTTTATCCTGGAGGTGTAGTATGAAAGCCATATATCATACAATTAAATCTTTCTTAATATAAGAATGTGTTCGGGTACTAAACCCATTTTCCATTTACTGCAATACCCTAGAAAGAAATTCTGCATCCAAAACAGTAATGAGCACAATTTGAATTTTTTTTTTTTTTTTTTTTTTTTTTTTTTTTTTTTTTTTTTTTTTGAGAAAAATAGTCAGGAACCAAGCTGAGTGTTTAATATAGTTTGCATTTGTGAAGCACAATATGTTTTCTGTTTTATACAGCTAAGAATCCCTTACAGATTATTCTAATTTGCTAAATGGAAGCATTCAGCATTACTTTTCGGATCTAACTTTTTATGGTCTATATGGGTGGATTTAATTGGTACGTCCTAACAGATGAAATACATGGATTTAGTACCACAAGTCTCCATAAGTAAATTAAGACACAATTACTCACTTGAGCTTAGAATGAAAGGTGTACTCAGTGAGTGAGCTAAAATGTATCTTCATTTGTGTCTTGGCTTTGTCATTTTAAAGAGCAGTTAGGATGCTCTACGAGAGTATCCTTCAGGAAAGGTAATATTTAATCCTTTTTTAATTTATAACTTTGAAACATCAAGAGATTCAGTGACTCAGATACTTCAGAGAGAGTGAACACATGAAACCTGATCTGATTTGAGAAAAACAACTTATTTTTAAGCAATTTTTTTTGTTGTTTTTTGATTCTTTGTATCAACTGCTTTGTGTACTGACAGCCACAACTTCCAGCTACTCAGCTGCCTGGATGTCACTTGGGAGCTATGGAAAGAAGCAGCCTTCCTAGCCCTGCCTCTGAGCGCTTGGCAGCAATTAAAGAATTCGAACAACTGCACTCCACGAACTACACAGACACAAGACAGCACAGACAGAGAACACAGATAGAGCACTTATCTCCCTCGATATGTAATTCCTTCCTTGGAGCAGCAGGCAGAAACATACTGACAACTGGTAAGGGTACAGTGACCATAAGACTGCTAAATTCTTATTTTGTTTTGACTCCTTATTACTTTAGGCAGATACTGTACTAGTGATGTCAATAACGTAACACATTAACTACCTATATTATAAGAAGCAAAAATTACTTGGTTATACTTGTGCTTTGCATTTTAATACATGCAAAGGAAAACTTTTATTAACATGCAAAAAAAAAAATCTTGTAAGTTACAGTTCCCACATCTGCAAAGTTTTGAGAATAATACATGAAAACCATGCAGCAGTTTTCTTGTTGAGAACAAAGAAAAGGTTTATTTCCAATGCATTTAATCTGCATGGAAGGTTACTTTTATTTTGTGATACTAGGTAAAAGAAGCTGAAAACAGGTGCATTTTCACTCATTCCATAGTCTTCAGAGAACTTGGCTCAGCCATCACCTGACCATTTCATCAGACAGGAGGCAAGAGGTTAAGATTCCACCAGTGCCAATTTTGAACACTTCTAGACGAAGACGGTCACTGTTAAGTATGACAAAATATTCATTGATAACGTAACTGTTGACGGGGATCAAGTCTCTGAGACCTTCACCACCATCCTAGAGACTAATTATCTAATCCTTGGGGTTCAGCTGGTAATAGCCACTATGAAGTACAGCTGGGAATAGCAATACACTACTTTTCACTCAATCTTAAACTTACCTTTTAGCTGCTTGACAGCATCCTACTTATTTGCCTTATTCTCCATAACCCTGATGTTCCTTGCTGGTGCTCCATTATTCTCGCAAGCTGTGATTCACCCTAAACATTAACCTTTTCAGAACAGAAGATTTCTCCCCTGTGGGCTTGTGCAGCAACAGGGCTCCAGTAGCAGCAACAACAGAAAGGCAAGAGACCCACACAAGGGAAACGAACTGAAATTACTGAGAGTCTGAGCTGAATTCTGTATAGCTAACTTACTTTTTCATGTTCCACTGATCACATCTTGCTTTGATTAAATGGGCCGGCCTTTAGAAGGAAAGAGCTGGGTGCCCTCCCTCCTGCCCTGTTTACTGCAGATAACACCAGCTTCTGTTCTGCAAACACTCTTGTTCTAGAGATGCTTTGCAGTCCTGCAGTTAGCTAATTGTCATGCTTTAACAACATCATTGTAGTTTCCCCTTGACACAGACCAATCCCTTCAAGTCCTATCTCTGAAAAGTTTTAATGTTAAGGAAACTCATTTTCATTCTTTAAGAGTATAGGACTGTATTTAGTGCCAAGCACAAGACTAGATGTTCAGAAGACTAAAGTAATCCTACAGGATTTTCCCCTGCCTCTCTCAGGGGTAAAATATACCATAATCTCACCCATTTGTTTGCATTCAAAAGTAAAACTGACATGAAACAAGACATAAATGTAAGCAAATGACAGTATTTCTATAGCATTCTTAATATGTTTCTTAATTCGCTACATTTTATTTTCTCATGGCATTTCCCATAATGAAGATTACCTGGGGGTGTCAGCATAAAAACGTCAATGTGGACAGCTGCAGCTTAACAGCCACAATAACTGTAGCTATGAAATTTTTAAGAGATGTAGTGTTTTGGTAGCAATTACAGTTATTGATATTTCTAAAATTCATTTAGGCTTTTATTGTAACTTTGGTAACCAAAAGAAATGTATTCTACAATATGACTTTGCCAAGGATAAATTGTCACAATCTTAACGTTATTAAAAAACGTGTTTGACTGAATTTAAATTGTGAGTCATATTAAAACTTTCAATCAAAATAAATTACTCTTGATGAAAACACTGAATTAAAAATGATTTAATATTGGTCTAATTTAAATGTGAAGAGTACAGTTTTATTCAATAAAATAGTAAATATTTTACCAATTAAGTACAATTAATTTCTGCGAATGCATCCAATAAAAAACATATTTCTTTTTGACCCTTTGGACATTGTTCGGATTAGGCTCTTGCCAAATCTTCTATTCAAGAGCAATAAACTACGCTTTAACTTTGAAAAGCAGCATCCTGGGAGTGCAGACCTTTTGTCTCATATCAGCTCCCAATTTGCTTTTGTAACCTGAGATGTGAAAGTGAAGTTGCGTTCTTCCTAACTGAGGTTTTCTTACCAGTAATTCTACAATGGTGAGTACTTCTGCTATCAGAAGATACCTCTTCCTCCACAGCAACTCAGGCTCTCACCTCAGAAAGAGAGGGTGTTTATATCTCTAATTCTTGATCCTTTCTCTGATATAGCTTCATTTAAATCTATAAAGTTTTATGTTTCCATAGTGTAAAATTTGAGTCTCCCAAGCATTAACCAAGTACCTATTCTAGGCCTTATCACTACATAAATCACCCGTCACTGACAGCCCTAATACATATTCTTCCTCTCACTCTAGAGCAGGTGTTTTCAAGTTGAAATCCATGATTTTCCGGAGGAAAATAAAAAAAAAACCCTCTACTTGAAGGGCATTCATGAAGATAATTAATTAAAAGTAAGCATGCTATCAACAAGCCAAAGTTCATTACATGAAGCTCAACCCTTAGACTAGAAAAGAGAAAATGCACCAATTGTTAGAGAACAATTAAATCAAAAGCACCACTTTAGTGCTCTTCAATCTTTTGACTCCCAGTATGTGCAGAAATGTCACTTAACTTCACCGGCATGTCTAATTAGCATTTTAACAGCTTGACAACTTACATATCATATTGTTGCCCCTTCAAAATCTTTTCCAGACAGTTTTGAAAATAGAAATATTGCTCAATCTTACTGTTAGGAGCTTAACAGCTACACTATCAGTAGAAAAAATATCTCCAAAGCACACTGTAGCTACAGAGAGATCATTAAAAACACAGGTTATAAAACACTGTCAAACGGAGCAGCTCTTTTTATACTTGACAGGAGTATAATGTCCAGTGTTCATTAACTTACATCTTCTAATAGAGGTTACACAAGAGATACCATGTGCAAATAATCCAGTTATACAGATACTGTCCTTTTCAGTATAAATTCTTTACAAGTTTAAATTCAAAAGATCTTTTTAACATCAATTTTCAAATAAACTTTTTAGCCATATAAACTATATATAATTGCCTCGGATTTCAATAAGATAACAGATTCTACAAAAATATTATGTAACTGTAATTTATTTCAGTGATTTTTTTCTTGACTAGTGGTTAATTATTTAAAGAAGAAAACTAAGCAACTCCCCCCATCCTAAACCAAGGACTTCTCTCTCAGTGGAAAAGAGCCATGCCTCCAAAGGGGGAGGACATTGTCTGCACTGTAATTTTGCCTATCAAACTGAAGGCGTAATCTTTTTTTTTTTTGAAAGGTAGGTATAAGATCTACAAAGACAGTACTTAAGTATAAAGCTGATGTAATACATTGTTGTATATATACTCAATCTGGGGCACATTCACAGTGCTGCAAACAACAAACACATACTGATACACAAATAGCTTATTACTGAAGGACCTGTAAGAATCAGAAAAATCTAACAGCCAAGTCCTTGTAATTAAGAGGCATGTCTGATTCCTTTTGGGAGGCTGGATCATTCTGTCTCATTTTTCTTACTTCAATTCCTAGCAGTGTATTACAGACATTGCCCTTTGAATCTTCAACATAATTTGTTGCTACTAATAAAAATTTCTAGGACTAACCTTAGTCTCTGTTTATAATAGTCTGCATCTCCATCATCTCTCCATCTCTTTATTTTGCGCTTCACCGGTGTACGCTCTTCTTCCTCAGAGCTTGGAAAGAAGTCAGCATCATCTTCAGCTTCTTTAAAATGTCTCTTCCCCAAGTATTTTCTTTTTCTTGACAAATTCCCAAGTTCATAATCAGAATCATTCTCAGCATGAGAAGATGCCGGCTCTTCCTTCTCTTGGGCTGCTTCTGGATCAAAGAGCTCCTCATCAGGTACATACTCAGACTCTCCACTATCATCCTCCTGCTTACGCCTGAACTTCCTGGCCTCAAGATATTTCTTTTCTTTTGGAATCTCTGTCTTTGACCGAATCCGAAGGGCATGCTTTTGAAGTTTTCTCATGTGTTTTTTTAAGCGCTTATCTGTTTTTGACAGGACTTTACCCTCTTTTTCCTTTGTAGTATATGCAGGAGCTATGCACTGAACATTTTGGGCTTGTGCTTTCCTCTTTGCTCCTTTGTGAAGGGATAACTTCTTTCTTTCAGATGACAGCTCAGCTAGATCTGCTAAATACTTCTCAAAATCAGTTGTCCCATTTAGCACTAATTGTTGTGTCTTCCTCTCTGGCTTCTGAGATATTTTAGTTCCAAATGGAGTCATCTGGCCAGTTCGAATAAGCTCTTCCCACTGTGTTTCCTGAACTGGCATAAGACTACTGCCAAGACACGATGGACCAGGTTCTATAATAAAAATCAGGACATAGAGCAAGCCTTTAACACCTTTTGAATAACTCAGACACAGGAGCAAGGGTGTTTTATTCCCCACTCCCCCAGCTTTATATGCATTTGGTTCAGTTTTTATATACAACTTTAAAGTTCAAATTATCATAACGCATAATACTTGAAGTTCAAAAAAGGCAAAACTAAACAGAAGGCCAAAAAAGTGAGGCTGTAATTTTTGCTTCATACTACTTCACAGACTTCACATAGGAAACATTACACTTACTATCAAAATGCAAATATTCTCGAAATGATGCATAGCAGCAAGAACTACCATAAACTTACAGTCCCCCACAGTGCATAAACTCTAATGTGCTCCCTATGCTGTCAGTTCAACCCATGTCATCATGTCCAGTGCAAGAAACCACTGTGTTCCCATATGCAGCAACACTGTCCATTTCTATTATTGATTTTTCAGTCCTCCTCATAAGCTTGAAATTTGACATTTCCATTACCAGGACAGACACAAGTCTTACAAAACACATAAAAGACAGTCTTCCCACATATTTAAAACAAAACAAAACAAATCCCATCTTCCTAGTCTAAAACACTAATATTAGGATCAAGACTTGAAAAGTCGGACTGGCTGCACAGCATGTTGTCATAAAAGAGCACTTCAGTTAAACTGCATACACAGTTATTGTACATATTAACACAAACTGTAATTGGCGTTTGAAAGCAAAGAGGTGGAAAAGCTCTTAAATTCAAGAAGCTGAGGGGGAATTCCAGCCTGAAATCTATTATAAGGGTCCAAAATTTCAAAAAATCTGGACCGGAACTGCCAGCATGGCATACTACTGTATATGGTCCCATTTAAAGCACTGCATTTATCACCAAAACCTGTTTAACAAGGAATGATGACACATCAGGCATGAAACTTCTCCCTCTCCACCCTCCCAGTTTCTCAAAATACTGGAACTGCTCAACTCCGTTTCTTCTGGCTTGGCTCCATTCACATTAAAACACATGAGGTGCCTGAGTTTTACTGTGCGAACTCATTCAAAGAAAAAAGATTAAAGATGCTTTTCTATTAAGAAACGTTTAGTGCAGTTTTGACTCCTGTAAGCTTTTTTGAATAAGGACAGAAGCAAGAGCTCTGTGAGAGCTGGAATCCATTCCAGACACATCTGCAATGGACGAATAGCACAAAGAGTTTCATGATCATGGCCTGGCTTCGCGAATGAAGATCTGGGAAGGGCTTTTCCCACGCTCACTGCAAGTGATGAGTGCACCCTTCAGGCCTGCGCGGTGGATTTTTTTAGGTGAGGCACCGGCATGCGTGGAACTGGCTCCACCCTTTACACCTGAGGTTCATCTGCCAGGGCCTAGCGAGCTTGGACGGTGACAGTGAAGTCCTCGGGTCGTAGGTTTGGTTAAAGTGTCCTTCTCTTAGATGGATGGTCTTACAAAAAGAGTTTACACCTCTGCAAACAACAACATAACCCAAAGGTGATGTGCAGACGTCAACAGGGTCCAAACGGGCCCTGCAGAATACCGCGGATTAGTGATTGTGGCCAAGACACAACCAAGCTGGAGTTACAAAATACAAACTCAGTTTTCAGACAGCAGTGAGAAAGATCAGCTAGTGAAACACTGAGAGAACAAATATCCTGCTTTGGAAGAAGCCTTATTTTTTTTTTAAATCACAGTGCAGCCTGGAAAAAAAGCAGCACTTCCTCCTTTCATTTCTAGTGATACTTCCCAACAGTAAGAAAAACAATTTTGTTAATGTTGATTGATAGCATCCAGCATATAAAATGTAATTCAATCATGATGTTAGTCATCTTTATCAAATTAGCTGTGAAAAAATGTTAGGATTTCCAATTTATTAAGCCCAATACTCTAATGTGCCTCAGCTATCCCTACTGAGCTGAACACGGATTAACATTCATTTTTTAAAACTTCCCACGTGAATATGCCAAGAGCTGCTATTCTGCAGGTGCAGAGATGTTCTTAACTCTCTCTTTGAAAGCAAACCACTGAAATTTGTTTCCTTATTGGCAAAGATCTTGCAAACTAGCTTAAAAAAAAAAAGGCATTACATCTAAGTAAACCAGAACTTTCAGCTTTCCCCCATACCTTCATCTTCCTCGAATTCAATCTCATTTACTTGATCAAGAATCTCTCTTCCACCAAGAATTGCTTGGAGGCGCTTTTGTTTTGCTTTGATCTTCTTTAGCTGTTGCTCCTTGAATGAAAAGTAGATATATAATTTTATTTTTAACCTGGTTCATAAACTCAATATTCTTTTAAATAAGACTTAAATTACTATATATTTGCAGTGTATTCCACTAGATTTCCATACTCAAATATTCACAGTATTGCGCTTGAAACAAGAAAATTGCAAAAAAGTGTCACCACAGTAATCTGCAGGGCCCCAACCCACAGAACACACACAATTTTGTGTGTTCATCTTATGATATGATTCAGATCAGATTGTTTATACAGGCAATATAAACATGCGTTTTTTGTGTAGATCTTTTGAGGTAATTTTATGAATGTGTTGATTCTAGAGAAGGCAGCCCATCAAGCAGATTAGTGAGATGAACAGAAAACACCAAAAGACCTGTTCGTGGTTTGCAACACTGTGTTAATGGTTAACAGGCCACTAAAACAGCTGTAAGATTTACTAAGATTTATTTATCATCCCAGAAGTTTTGGAACGTTTTGTTAGAAAGAAACGGAAATTGTGTATCAGTCCATTATCCTAATATATGTTTGTAAACAGTTAATTTAGGAGCAGGCAAAGCTAATTTAATGGCAAAAACTAAAAAGTAAAATGGCTTTAAAAAAATAAGTGAAAAAATCAACATTATAGATGCTATAACAAGTATAGTTCATTACCGCTCTGAAAATAATTCATAGCCAGCTCTTCTGCTACACCTTTTATCTGAGTGTTCTATCTTTAACTGTATATTTACTGGTGATGAGATTCCTTGGTGTTGCCAACCTTCATTTATGAAACAAGAAATTCCAACCAGTAAAGCAAACACAATCTAATTTTCCACATTTGTAGCTTCATTTTTTGGAAACATCTCCTTACCTAGAGAGGCTCATACTTCAGTAAAAATCAACTTGAGCAAGTTGAAATAAAAATGAGCAAATTATTTTTTTCTTTTTGGTGAAGAAGAGTTCACTAGCTTGTCCCTGTCTTCATGTAGCACTTTTCAAACCACAAAGGGTAAGTCTATTAATGTACGGTACAAAATATTATATCCTGTGTATGCACCATTATCCTTGCTACCAGAGTACTTTATATCACAAAGCACTCCCTGTATGACAGCTCTGAGGAAATAGCTGTCTTGTATCAGTCATTAATTCTCTGTTTGTCTCAATAATGGAAGAATTCAGCTATAAACATTTTTTTTAAATACTACAAAGAGTAGAAAATGGCACACCTCCATGCAAAAAGTGGCTCAAGAACAGCTTTAAATACACTGCCTGCCTTCAAACAGCTTCCAAAACACTCTTGAGGTTACTAGGGTTTTTACAGATTATGGTTTTCATACAGGGATTTATTCTTACACTTCAAGGACTGTTAAGAGTGGCTAACTGAATTTGCAGTGTGGTCTGAGCTTCCCCTGCAACTAACACTTGTGTAAATGTAATATGAAAACATACGTAATATGAAAACAAGCAAAACAGTGTCCAATTACATGATCACTCTTCAGTGGTAATTCTGGGTTAATGCATTTCTTCCCACTCCTTCCAGTTACTTGTTCCTAGTCCTGAGCCACTGTTCAGTACTGTCCTCTTCTCCTGAACCGGCCAAATCGTGAGCACAGTTATCCAAGTTGCTGATAGGATCAAAGTCAAAAACCAAACAACTGAATGAGTCAGTGGCAAATGGCCTGAGACTGGGAAGAAGTATCTGAGGGCAAAGGATACTAAGTCCTTCAGTCAGGTTTACCATTAGAGAAAATATTAGGGTGAATTTCCACCAGACAGGAGGATGTGCAGAGTACTACATTCCTGACCAGAAGTTTCCCTTCTCTCAAATCTCCTCCTTCCTGTTCATAGCTGTATAGGTCTAGAGCTTACATTACCCTGATGTCTGGGAGATTGCTCTCCAAGCTCCTTTAACTTACTACTCTGGCAGAAAAAAAGCCAGAGCAGTTTGTGCCAAATCAATGAGTTAAATGGCTCACAGGAAGGAAGGCAGGGAATGAAGACCACAAGATTTAGGTTGATTTAGGTCAACCATTGAATCAAGCCCTAACAATGCTTCGATAATTCTCCAAATGCTACTGGTAGAGATTTATTTAAATTCATGCAAATCAGTTTTCTGAGCAGGTCCTGGAACACCAGTTTTAAAGCTTGTTATGAAACTTAGAATAAAACTGAGCTCTCAGTTTCACATTTCAATTAGTTATTTACATTTTTTTTTTTAGAAAATTCAACCACTTAAAAGGGAAGGGACAGCAATTGTAGACTCTGAACTATACAATTAAGAAAGAATTGTAACACACACTCCAAACCATAAGCCAAAGTACAAGCTAAGCATTGCCAGCAGGAAATCAGTGTAATCCGATCACCTTGTTATATTTTTGCCGTTTTACAGAATCTAGTTTTCTGCTTATATTTTTGTTGTTGTCAGCTTGAGGTGAAAGTTGCTCAATAATTGTATTTATTTGCCTCAGAGATGTTGTACATGACCTGAAAAAACAAGAAGATTGCAATATACTAGTCAAATATAGAAAGAAAAATAGCATGTTCTCAATTCAGGAAATTTAGAAATTCCAGGAGATTTAAGGTAAGATTTGAAAAGGTCTAAAGGTAAGTTTTAAAATAGGCAACTTACATTTAAACAACACTGGAAATACTAAAAATTTCAAAAAGTTATACATCATAAAATATTTTTAAACAAAATTTTGCTAATACTAAAATTCCAAAGGCAAGGGAACCGAACAAACCACTGTAATATTTATTACTCAAAAGTTACAAGTCTGATGACAGTAATAAGCAAGTGATACTTGTTGCTTTTATTATTAAAGGTAAACAAAACACCCCAAAAAAATCTTAACGGGAAATCCCATGTTTTCATTTTCTAAAACTGTTTTAATAGTTTGATGCCATTGTATATGGGAGCCTATTTCTTTTACCTTTACAGTGTGTCTTTTACACAAAGAAGGTATTAGAAAATACAGTTTCAGGAAGACAAACTAGCTCAAAGAAGTAACGGCACATCAGTATTAATCTTTCCTTACTGATTCACTACTGTTTTTCCTGTTTCCATATACAATATGAAATTCAGGCTGAACCACATACTATATAACCTAATATCATGTTTCTGCTGTTGAGTTTGTTTGCAAGGCAGGAGGCGTTGCCCCGCTGTCAGAAGCAACAAACCTAGACTTGTTGATTCAAATAGCAGAGTATTTCACAGGATATGCTAATTAGTGTCTCAAAGTATTATGAAAACTGTCACAGATAACGCTTTACAACATCTGCAGAGCAGCCATTATTCCCCTCATGTGCCATGAAAAGCACTACCTAAGTCTCCTCAACATCAGGGAGGACGTTGTTGGGTCACGTTTCTCTTCAGCTGTGCTCTGGATTCTACCACTGTTCTCCTAGGAGACCCATTCTACCAGCTCCCCAGCTACCACTGCCACCTTCACTTCGACATTCTCTCTCAACACTTTCCAACCATCAGTTCGAAACATATCAACATACAACATATCAGTTACAACATATCAGATACAACATATCAGTTGTATGTTTTGTTGCTTTGAAGTATACCATCTTCCTGCACACCTCCTACATTCTGGCTCTTGCTTCATTCATTGGCCTAGGGTCTCTTGACACATGCTGCTACTCTCCTCTTCCAAAAAGCTTGTAGAAGATTTGAACAGATTTAAGATTTAAACAGGATTTAACATCAGGCACTTTTTATTCTCCTTATTCTGCTTCAATTTGTGTGTATATTATACAATGATGCAGCTTCTACGATGAACTCTGTGCCACCTTCTCAAAACCCACTTCTTGCCTGACTTCACCTCTAGTCATGCATTCACCATGTTACAGGACTTCAACCAACTCTATCAGGCTCCATTCACACATCTTTACTTTTGTTAGTCCCTCTGTACGAGCCAGCTGTTATCTCTGCTAATTTTCTCCAAAATCAACTTTCAGATTTGCATATTGTATCTTACACGGATGAGATTCTACAGGTCTGCATAAACCACTTGCAACCCCTCATGTAAATCTCATTTTACACCTTTATGTGGAAGGTGAAAATTAAGGGGTAAGAAAAATCATAGGATGCTGATTAAGGAAAACCAGGAAAATATCAACTAATTGACAGCGTCGTGCACCACTCTTTGAAAAGCCACAAAATCTAACTGTAGTGGTTACACTGCTCCTTTCTTCCTCTCGATGACCATCTTACTCATTACATCCTTCTGCTACCTAACATCTGACATTAGGTTCCAGTTTTGCAAGCTTACTTAATTTCAAATCTCCACATTCAAACTGGAAAATTGATTAAGTGCATAAAATTAAGCATATGCTTAACAAGAGAGTTACGCACGAATTCACATTGGGAACGGAGGCCTACAGAACTCTCGAGCACTAAAAGCCAACAGTAATGCAATACAGTGAATGATGCACGTTGGCCTGCAGTAGCTCAGACAGTAAGTCTAGAATGAGACAAGAAACAGAAAGAGAGATTTAAGATCAAAACTCAAAAAATTAGTGGCTCTGATCCCTCAACAACTTCTACTATCAATATTCCATGTTAATTAAGCATTTGATTCTTTTAAGGTTCATTACGTACTTCACACAAGCACATGTAATAAGTTGTTTTGGCTCTAGTATTCAGGATAGGAGTCATCCAAGCTACAGAAAGCATAACCAGAAGCAGACAACCCCATGAAGCATATGGAATTGAAGAAGCAGCACTTCTTCTGACTGTAACTTTGAATAACAGAATGTTCATGCAGTTCTCCACAGCTCAGAAAACAGGCATCTAGGTAAGGCAGGAGACAAAGCAGAAAAAGGAGATGCACTGCCTTGATGCATGACTGAATTAGTTAAATAAGAGCAATGAAGCATCACTGATGTGAAAAATATTTTCTCCTTTTTTTAAAAGATGGGTGACTCGGAAGAGTTCATGGGATCCAGTGCGTTCAAAACATCTTTTCACCTTCCAGCTTTTAAAAACATGAGACATCAAGCCTCATCAGATAGGCAGTAACAGAAAGGACAGTAAGAAAGGCCACAATTTACCTTAAGTCTTCCAGCACTGACCGATATTCTCTCTCCACTTCAGCTACTCTTACTGCTTTATTAGCTTCATTAATTGCATTATCTACTTGTTGAAGAACTCCTTGCTCCAATACATCCTGGTCATAGACATCAACCCCTAAACCTCTGAGCTCGGCAGCTTGTGCACTAACTGAGATGGACTGAATCTGCTGCCTGTTGATCTGTAAAAGGGGTTGTCCTCTTCTGGGCACCTCTAAAGCAGCAGCCATGGAAGTGGATAGCTGGCAGTCAGAGTTGGGAACTCTACTGCTATTATCCAGGTCACTGTCACAAATGTCATTTTCTTGTTCAGTTCCCAATTTCTCAGCATTATGCAGACCATTATTGCTTGAAGAAGTAACAGGGTCTTGCTCCTGGATGCCATCTGGCAGGTGGCTGTTGTCTGTTGGCATCCTCTGTTCGAAGGCAACAAAGAAGAACCACATCATCATAAAAAGTTCCTCGTGAATAAACAAAAAAATAAAAATAAGCAAAACAATGAGCATGTTTCTTTGTGAGAAATTCTTGTTTCAAAACACCTTGTCGTGTACTCCTCCACAAGTCCTTCCTCTAACCGCTTCTCCACCTAATTTCCACAATCAAAAGGAAAAAGTGGCCAAAGCTTATTAAAGACAACCATATGGAACACTCCTGGAAGACGCTGACATCCAGACAAATAAAACAACCTGTAAAAATTACTCTCCTTGCCAGGGAATGAACTCAATCTTGTGTGTAAATGGTCATGCTCCACAAGACCATGACATAACACAAACACATGCAACTAAGACAGCCAAAGCCAAAACACCCAAGTTTTTGAAACAGGGTGACTTGCCAGTGAAAGCGCTGATGAGAACAGCTGGCTGCAGGCTTTAGTTTGACAATTCAGCTTTGAATAAGTAAATAAAGCATCTCAGTTGTTAGGAAATTAACACTGATTGGACTGACTTACCAGGGCAAGCCTGAAGTGGCCAGTGCCTGAAGCCTTCAGGGTGAGACTGTCTTCTGAAAGGATGTGTTTTTTATCAACTTCGGGCAGAAACAAGTGTAACTAACTTGCAAGACGACATCAATAATGCAGCGGGCCTTCACTGGCAGCCTCTCCCAGGGTGGCAGTCCGTGGACCTCAGCCCCAGCTCACCGTTTTCTTCCGTCCGCTCCGAACGCGCCAGGTTCGGCCC
>NW_010389052.1:3762-29484 GCF_000710305.1 Buceros rhinoceros silvestris | reverse complement strand
ACAGTTTTTAGTCCACCCCACTGCCCACTTACCTAATCCATATTCTGTCAGTTTGTCTGTGAAGATGTTACAGAAGACAGGGTCAAAAACCTTACCAAGGTCAAAGCAAACAACATCCACAGCTCTTCCCAAATCCGCCAACTAGTGACTTCATTGTAGAGGGTTACTGTGTTGGTTAAGATTGATTTCTCTTTTGCAAATGCTTGCTGATTACTCCTGATCACCTTCTTGTCCTCCACGTTTTGAAAATTATTTCCAAGGTTAGCTGCTCCACCACCTTTCCAGGTAAGAAGGAGAGGCTGACCAAGTTGCAGGTCCCCAGGTATTACCAGAACATCCTCAGATGTTCCTTCTTGCCCTTCTTGAAGATAGGAGTGCCATTTGCTTTCTTCCAGTCTTCATGAATCTCTCCCAAACACCATAACTCTTTAATGAAAAAAGATGACGACTTTGCAATGACGCTGGCCAACTCCCTCTGTGGTCACAGGTGCATCCCATCAGGCCCCACAGAGTTCTTGCTGTATGTGCAGCTTAGATGCTGCCTAATCTGCTCCTCCTCCAGTCTTCCTCCAGACTTTCCCTCTGATCTTGGAGGCCTGAGATTCCTGAAGGATGACATCAGCAGTAAAGACTGAGGCAAAGAAGGCATTGCATAACTCAGCGTGGGCGTTTAGGATCTGGTCTGGTTTCAGAAGCAGGGGAGGAGGCTGCTGCCTCTTGTTTGGCACAGTTTTGGTAGTTGGGGATGGGACTGCTAGGGTGGCCCCTGTAGAAGCTTGTCATAACAGGCTCTCCCAGCTCCAATTCAGCTCTGCCTCTGCCCAAGGCTGAGCCAAACGGTGCCTCTGTGAATAAATCTATTTAAGAGGGGAAATTCATTTGGGAATGCATTTTTGGTTTTGGAGTGCTCTTTTGTTTTGGAGGGGGTAGAGCAGAAGGAGACGCGACCAGGAGGTCACCGACCATGCTGTCACCCAAGGCAGTGAGGAGACTGTTGAAGAGGCGTGCTGGTACAGCCACTTCCCTTTGGCCTTTGACAAGCCAGCAGGCTGAAACCCTGCAATCCTCAAACATCATAGATGGAAATTTGGTTTGCAGAGAGTCATGGAGGGGTCCACAATACAGCTGGTGATTGATCCTGAAAGAGGCTGTGACTTTGAAGAGGATTGGTGCTGGGTTGGTTCAGCACTGGGAGAAGTGGTATTGGTGGAAGATGCCCACAAGAGCCAGGGAAATTCACGGAGGACCATCTCCTGTGGTGGGGAAGCCATGTGGCCACTAAGTAGAAATGTGAGGAGTGTCTCCAGTGAAGAGCAAGTGGTAGAGACTGTATGGAGGAAACTGAGACTGACTGCACACTTTATTCCTGTGTCCCCTCCCTGTGCTGAGTGGGGGGGGGGAGGCAGGTAGCTGGTCCTAGGAGGAGGTGAGGGGTGGAGGAAGATGTATTTAAGAGCCAGTTGTTTTCTCTTATTGTTCTACTCTGATTTCAGTTGGTGGTATCATCGTGGTTTTATTGTTTAAATTAAATTGATCTTGTTTCCCCAAGTCAAGTCTGTCTTTTGCCCATGACTATAAGTGGTGAGCAAGCCCTCCCTTGTCCCTTACATCATTTGCTCTATTTTCTCCTCCTGGAGAAAGCATCACTGCGTGGTGCTTAGTTGCCAGGTGGGTCTAAACCACGACACTCAGCTATTTCTCCATCTCAGTAATAAGCAGAGACCATATGTATAGGACTCATAAGGAAATTCTTCATACAATTACACCGAACTATGATACAAGTTTTCATTAAGGCATGGAAAAGGTTTTATGTAGTACAAAAAGGACTGTAGTCAGGAGCAAGAGGATGAATCCTGGGAACTTCAAAAAATAAAAAGACATCAATAATAATCCAAGGGAAATAGTACTTAAGTCTTTCTACATTCAAAATAATTGCAAAAGGTACTAAAAAAGTAACACCGTATGAAACATTTCTCCATTGAGAGAAAGACAGAATAAATTATTTGCAGGGCTTCATCAGAAGCAACATTAAACAATTAGCATTTTCTAAAAAATTATCATTTTCAGACTAGGCAAGGATTCCATATTTTCACTAATCTAATTAAAATTATTTCTAAATAAATTATTTCTAAAATACTTACTTTCTTACTACTCTAAAATTACTTCTACTACACTAAACCCAAAGGTCTCATTTTGATTTTCAGATTCCTTTCATTAATGATACAGGTTTGCAAGCATCATTTACACTTGCCTGCCAGCAAACCTGCTCCAGCATGGGCTCCTCTCTATGTGGGTTCACAGGTTCTACCAGCACAGGCTTCCCATGGGGTCACAGCCTCCTTTAGCTGCTTCAGTGTGGAGTCCTCCATGGGCTGCAGGTGGATATCTGCTCTGCCATTAACCATCATGGGCTGCAGGGGGACAGCCTGCCTCACCATGGACTTCTCCAAGGGCTGCAGGGGAATCTCTGCTCCGACACCTGAAACACCTCCTCCTCCTGCTTCTTCACTAACCTTGGTGTCTCACATATTCTCACTTCTCTCTTCTGGATGCTGCTGCACAGCAGGATTTTCCTCCTCTTAAACATGTTATCACAGAGGCACTACCACAGTCACCAACTAACTCGGGTTTTGCAGCAGCCTGGCATTAGTTATATTGGATGCAGGGGAAGCTTCTAGCATCTCCTCACAGAAAGCCATGCGTGTAGTCCCCTTGCTACCAAAACCTTGCCACACAAGAAGGAGTAATTCCCGTATAGAAAATTGAAATTAATATAATAGAATTTAAATTAAAAAATTTCAGCTTACTTCAACCTAAATTTTGAAACAAAACAAAAACTCAGACACATTTACTTCAAACCCACTGCTAAAGACTGAAATCATCTCATCATCCACAAACTTCTCTTCTACCTTCTGAATGCATTAACACAGATTAGAAACTTTAACTATAAAGTAGCAACACTTTTTTTATATATCCAACAAACTACTGTATCTCTTTATATAAGCTTTCCTACTCTTCAAGAACAGTTCAAATAAAACAAAATAGGAAATACCCTTCTCAACATTTACCACCACAGAATTACAAAATGTAAGCAAGAAGAAAGAGGGTTAGAAAAGTGGCGGTAGAGTGAACTCAGGTCATGGCTTGAGACCTGGCCTCCATCTTACTGTAGTCTTATTTACACTACGATCATGGTAGCAAAGAAAGAGCAGATCAAAGACAAAACCTCAAACACACCAACATCCCATATACCCATTGTAATGTGGGCACCCGGATACAAAAGTTCCACTGACTTTCATAGAGGCTTAAGGCTCCTTGGTGTTCCAGGTTTGATTTTTTTTTTTTTTAAAAGTGACTTACCGAACTCAAAACCAAAGCATAACTTAAATAGAGAATTTAGAAAGCGTTTTTACAGCACCTACATCTCAATTTCATCCTTAAAAAATGTCTCTTAAAGATAGCAAAATAGGTAGCTCAGCTGATTTTTTTCATTTACTCTGAATATTTCATAGGAGCCATCTCCTCTACTGACATTGCCGATAGCTTTTCCTTTAACTGCTGGGGAAAATTTTTGCACAGTATTAATGCGCAAAAAGCCTACCACCTCAAGGGGGAACCCATCCCCACCAAAACTCCAGAACAAACATTCAATCATTAGAGCCTAGATATAACCTTTACAATATCAAAGGAAGTAACAGAGGGTAACAATCAAATGAGAAAGATTTTTCAATTTAAAAGTGAGCACACCATAACTTGTACACAGCAATGCTGTGGCAAGCAAAAATATCACTTTCCTTTTGCTTTGCTACTGTCATCTACATACAGATCCAATCAGCAAGACAGTTTCTCCTTCATACAACTGGATGAAGGAAAAATGGCACAACAGGCCCACTTTCTACTTACTTTAAATTACGTGTGCCAAGAAAAATAATCCAGGCATATATATCTGCATAGATAAGAAAGTGCTTCATCTAGATTTGGGGTGTGTGAGAGTGGGGTCAAAGCTTTTAAGTAATCCTGGATATATAATTCATCAATGATAGGTCAAACCACAGAATACTGCATGAGGAAAGATTGTCTACAAAGTGCCCAGAAATGAATTTTTTACCAAATACATTATTTATGTTTGGTAATTTAGGTCTCCAGAGAAAACAAAATTCTTCAAACTAGGACTATCAATGATTAAGACATCTCTTTTATTGTGTGTATAGATAATTTAGATATATATATTTTGTGGTTTGTTGTTTGGGATTTTTTAACTGAAAATGCTAAACACACTCAACATTCAGAATTATCTCTCCAGCTAGGGACAAGTGCAAAGGATCGAAGTCTGGCAATGTGAGCAATCTGTCTATTAAGATTAACTGCTTACAACACATAACAGCAGAGTCATCTACTGAACCAAGTAATACTTACCTCTCTTTAGGAGATCTTTCCTTCAGTGTGAAGCAAGAATGCAAAGCAGAAATGCATACTGATACTAGCACTTCATAAATAAGAGACAGGCTGACATACAGATGATGCAAGCAAAGAAAATAATCATAGAACCCACACCTTAGGTGACAAATAGGTCTGCAATCTCTTTCCTTCTCAGCAAAAACAATTTGCCAGGCATTTGGAGGCAAGCACGTTATCTGCATATTCACTACTCTGAGAGCTTTACTAATGCTTTTTTGTTAATGTTTTGCAACAGTATCTCTGGGAACAAAAGTCTTTTCATCCTTAAAGAATAAGCTCAGAAAGCTTCCTTTTCCTACACTGCAGATGTGACCATATTTAAGGGTAAACATAACAATATATAATATATAACAATACAGCAGTGACAAGGACCAGATAACAAAAGATATTTAAGAAGCAAAAGGATTTGTTTGCTGGATAGAAGAATAGGAAAAAAATGCATATAACATGAAATAAAGGGCATCTATGTTTATGTTGCAGTACTGCCTGCAAAAGCTTTTTAGAAAAATATTACAAACTAACCATGAAAGGGATTATGTTTGAGAATAAAGAATCAGTCAGTGACTGAGCATCCTTTTAAACAGAGATCCTTATCTGGGTTACCTACAGCACTGTAATCCTGTTACACACCAAATAAGATTTGATGGACAACTTTTCCCCTGTATGTTCACATCTTTGTAAGTCAATACAGCTTGAAAATTTGGATTTTCATAAACCTGTTAGTCTGTTCTGAAAATCATCTGAAAAGCAGCTAATTCCCAAGCATAGACTCCACAGGAAAATATTAAGTACCAGCACCAGTCCACACATCTTGTGAGCATCTTTCATGAAATGAGGGCTAATGAAGTACAGCACTGTTTAATCTGAATCCTAGAACACGAGAGGACTTAGCAATATTGCATAAATTCAGTAAGAACTGGGAAGAAGTATTTTTCATCCCTGGTCTCACCAGAAAGAAACAGCAACATGAGACTACAAAAAATGCACAAAAAAAAAGCCCCATGGACTTGTCCTATATTGAAGCAAAAAGCCTTGAAGGTAATACAAATCTGTTATGCTAAGCTAAAACCTCAAGAAATACAGTACCACATCATAAACCTACTCCTAGTACAATACAGATACTAGTGAAGAACAATTTCCTGAAAGATACTCAGTTCTGAGAATCAATTATTTTAGAAGCAAGATAGCTATAAATACAGTACATCTAACACTAGCCAAAATAAGTTACTCAGAATTTACAAGCTTACAAACCACACGGTGTGGCAGAATGGAGTCCCATCACCAGCCAGGCAGGACTTCAGAGATTGAGAGGGGTCTAAAATTTGCATGCTTATAACTTTTGGGGGAGCTGAAGACAAAAGACTGCATTGAGCTGCAGGCTGGTGAAGGAGACCAATATGGAAGAAGGTATGGCAGAAGGCTATACTGTCTAGACATCCCCTTGTATTAAAAGGGATCCTCTCTAGAATGAGATCCTTGGGGATAAACCTGAAGAACTAGAAGCAACTTGCCTCATACTCCCACAAAAAAGGGAAAGATAAGCACTTTTTGGTAAGGGATCCAGCAGGTGATTTTAGTTGCCCACCAGACAGTACAGCTGTAGTCAATGAACATCATACTCAGATGAACCTTTGCTCCCATTAATAAAATCCCTAGCTAAAGTGCAAGAATTTGTGCATGGAGGTTTGGGGACCTCCTGTGCTGGAGATGTTTAAGACTTAACTGGACATGACCTTGAGCAAGCTGACCTGATTAGCTTGGCTTTGAGCAAAGTGTTTAATTGTAGGACCTCTGGAGGTCTCTTCCAACCTCGAGGACTCCGTGATTCCATGATTCTGCTTGTTTCTACGTTCAGGGCTTTTAAAATAAAGACAAATACTCGTTGTAGAAGAGTTCAGCCCAGCTTAGTGAAGTCTAGGTAAGTTGTTGACAGTCTTAATGAATGGCTAAGCTTACTAGCGGGCAGTATTGCCAAACCCACTACAAAATAAAACTGACGGCACAAAGCAAATCAATTGGCACACAACAAATCAATTAGTGTACAATCCTGAAATAAAACTAACATTGGCTTCAGAGTTCGTTTTGTAGAGGGCACAGATTTTACAGTAACAGATGAGCAACTGATCCATTTTAGCTTAGTTTTACTGCGAGGGAACCTGAGTTCTTTATATTCTAATGATTATTTTTCACTGAAATTCACTAGTAATTATTGAATGCCACATGAATCAGAGCCTCATATTTATTCAATGCAAAATTTGATGCAAATTTTGTATTAAAGCTTCATATTTTTATTTGAAGTAGAATATTACTCTCAAATATATACTACAGATGGCAGCTGGAATACTTGCATTTTGGAGGTGGGAATGACTCAGCAAAATGTAATGGCTTTGGCTGGAGCTAAATTTTTATTAATTATTTGCATTAACAGTTTTACTAGAGATTACTTGCTGACAGTAACTATTTCAAAAAGATAGCAAAAAAATACAGTTAAAATTAGCTATATTATCTTAGTCATTGTCAGTGCTTCTGCACCAAGCATAGGGTCATTTAATTCTACTTTTAGCATAATTGTACATTTAATCCTTAAGTATACCTTCTCTTGATTATCCTTAGATATACCTTCAACTGATTATCTCAGATTCAATTTTTCAAATGGTCTGCTAGTGAACGGATTAACTGGTACCATCTTTGCCTGGAGATTAATCTATTCAAGTCACTACAAACCATTTACAGTACTCTTTGGCCCAAAAAGTAATTAATCATGCAGAACGCAAAAAGCAGAGCACATTATGAAATCCTGTAATGTCCATACTAAACAGTGAAAATACACTCTGTAATACCACAAATGTTCCTTTCCCACCCTAATCTGTTCTCTTTCCATTACTGCACTTGTGGCTAGCAATGAATGTTCATGGCTAAGCTGATCTACCAATATCAATTACACAGATTTATGTCAAGAACAAAAAGGAACTAGAAAACACTAGGAACAATTTACACTATGAAACGATCCACAGTCCTGGGCAAGTCTGCTGAGACACAGATATATGAAGAAAAGCTAATATTGAACTAGTAATGATTTCTTATGATTACTTCACTATCTAGCTTGGTTTCTAAAATTGGAGGAGCACTTTTTAAATTGTTTCTTAGCCTAACACATACTGTAATAGCTGTAAATGCTATTACATCCTCTGTTGTCCTGGTCTGAGTTAGAACAGAACCAATTCTCTGTTCAGTGATTTTACTTTTCAGCGCGGTCTCTTCTAAGTGACTGCTCGTTCTGATGTGAACGGCATAGTTTTGCAGGCAGCATCTGCTTCTAGCAGTGGCAGCAGCTGATGTTTATAGTTACCACTAAGGACTGGTGTGCAGAAAGGCTCTTGCTTATACTTGCTCCTATAGAAACCAAGGTGACTGCTAAATCTCGTGTGCCACATTGGAGTGCTGTAAGTGAAAGGGTCATAAGCAAGCAAAAAAGTCGCACTTGTGGGGAGGAGCAGACAGGACAGGTAACCCAAACCTGATCAACAAGGTGTTTCATTCCATGTATGTCATATTCAGTATAAAGCTGAGGAATCACAAGGGTCAAGCCCTCTTCTTCTATGGCCAGCATTCAAGGAGGACTCTGTCCGTTCTTTTGCTTTGGTTCCCAATACGTGATTTCCTGAATCTAGTTCCCATCTGCCACTGAGTCCAGTGTGGACTCTGGGAGAATTCAATATTGGTTTTGTCTACATTTCTATATATTTCATTATTTTCTTTTTAATAGTATTATCTTTTATGCTTATTTTTACTGTTTCATTAACTGTTTTAGGGTTTTTTTCCAAAGCATGAGTCTCTCTTCCCCTACTCCCTTTCCTTCCCCTTTGGGAAGGGAGAGGGGTTAATAGAAAGCACATGTCATTTGTTTAGTGGCCAGGCCAGCCTTAACCTGTGACATCTGTAAAGGATGAATTATCATCATATTAGGATGTATACTAACCTACAGATAGAAAACAACTTCAGCTTGAAAGGGCCTATCATCTGAAGAGACTGGACGAAACACAGTCTTTTAAGAACAAAGCAATTCAATACCTTCTGTAAATCACGCAGCAACTTCTTAGACTTGAAAACAAGGTTCAGGTCCCTAGGGGACCAAAATACCTTTAATAACCTGGACTTGACTGCCCTTGCAATCACTATCACAATTAAAACCTGGTTTAGCAGTCCGATAATCCTCTATCCTACAGAGCTAAAACTTCAATCCTATTAAAAAGACACTTCAATATGAAGCATGCGTAGTGTCTCATGCACACAAGCAAGGGAAAGTTAGGGACAGAAAAGCAGAGAGGCCTTACAGATCCACAGGATGGTAAGAATCAGCTGGCATGGCATTTTAAGGCATAAAAATCACATGAAGAGAGCTAAATCACAGATGTAGCTACAGCATGGTTTTTGAAATAATTCTTAACTGTTAGATCAAAATAAAATTATTCCTTCCTCCTCACATTCCGCATAAGAACAGCCTGTTTCCCATTTGCATTTGGCTGGCAGGGGAAGTATTTGGGCTGCAGTTACATTTTGTCAGTTCAGAAGGGGAATTCTGACACCCATTGATTTGGAACAGTAACTCACACATGGAAGTGATTCACATCATGATTTAATTAGGTACCAAATTTATTACAACTAAATTTACCGTGAGATTCGATATTTTTTTTCAGCATTTGATTTCGGCATTTCTTGAAGGGAATTTCAAAATTATAAACCCTTAAATGAAGGAAATAGGGTCCCATTTACTGCAGACTGGACTCATACCAAGCTCATGTCACAGCTATCAAGAGAGTACTCTGGCATATTCCATTTCCCAATTCCTGATCTGCTTTAAGGAAAAACCCTTAAGTATTACCTTGAAATTCTAACATAGCTTACACCAGAAAGTCCGAAGTGGTTCACTAGGGGATGCACAAAAATATTTTACATCAACTCACATCAGGTGGAGAATAGTTCTGTTCTGTTCAGCTCAGCCCTTACCACTGCTTCCACCTTATGTTTCAGGTGGATAGACAAAAAAAAAAAACCAAACAAAAAAGGAAACTAAATAAAACTTGGGAGACTTATATAAAAAAAAGTTATGAAAAATAAAAGACAGAGGCATTTGAGCCAGCATTTCACTGTCTGGGGTTACTTCTTCAGTGAATATAACAGGTGAAGACAAGCTCATGCTGTCCTGTACCATGACTCTAGAAGAAAACTCATCCCGGAAGACCACACAGCAACATCAAGTAAGGACATGCTAAAACAGGCAAGGAATACACAAGAAAATAAGTTCTGCCACAAAATCTTCTATTTTCCGAACTAGTTTAAGCAACATCTCAAATCACATCCGTGCATTTGGAGGCAAGAAACACCCTAAATAACAAAAGGAAGCAACACTAACATGTTATCTAAAGAGAAGAATCTTGAGCTGCTACATTATTTCACCAGGGGAAAAACTCTGCAGTCCTGAAACTCTCACAGTGTGACAGACAGAAAAGAAAGGTTTTACTTTAGTTATCTATGGCATCAAAACTCAACTCCAGAACTTACTATATCCCTAAAGAATGCTTAAGTATTCAAAGAAAACTGCATTAGATGAACCTTGTTATTACAAAGAAGAATTATAAAGATCCGTGTTTCTTCATAAAAATACAAAAAACATGGCACAGAACAAGTCATTCTTTTGTTAGTGATGTTACTTAATGTACTGTTGCAAAGTGTCTACCTGCTGTGCCAAAATTAACACAGCTGTCACTAAACACATTCAGCCACTTCCTCAAGTTGCCAGGAAACTGCTGCCACTGGCAGCCTGCTACACGGGAAAGGTTCCTCAGCAGTCATCCCCCTTACCCAACATAACAAACATCTCCGTTTTCTTTTTTAAATCACTGGTGATCCACATACCTGAAATTATCTTCCCTTAAAAATAACATTCTGTAATACAAGCAGCTGAGCTGGTTGTTCCTCAACGGTAGTAACTTAATGGCTTTTTCTATTTCAGACTACAGGTCAATTTACAATTCGTTTGGTTGGTACATCTCCTATATTATGCTCAGCATTAGCCAGAAAGGTCTCTCCCATACCTTTGGGGTATAGCTTCTAACAGATAGAGGTAGTATCATAAAAAGTACAGATTTTTTAAAAACAAAAGTCCAGGCTCAGTCACAGAAGAAACTGGTGTTAATTTTGATAGCACTCTCATAACTTCCGTAAAAGCAAGGGTCACTTCTTCTGGTAGGTATACTGCGAAAGCTGATCTCCATTAATACATTATCAGCTTCTTCAGAAACGAGAATCATCCAGTGCCTAGTTTGGGGGTTTTAAAAACAAATCATTAAGAGAAATAAGCTTCACTTAAATGATAGTTGCGAATTCCTCTTTTCTTCTACATCTAAAAGAAGCTATCACATAAATAAAAAAAGAAATCAGGGTCTTCAAAGTCAAAAATTCAAACAATGACATCTAGATACATTTTCTCATTCTCCACCACAATTAACAACAATGTACCTGGATTACAAAACAAGTGGAGCATGATTATTTGCAATTGCTTTTATATATAATACACATGCAGAGTAATTAGCAGAGTCAGTGCTTTTCTATCTTTGAAAATAAACTGAATACTCAGTACCAAACCTAGGCTCCTGCCTTGGACACAAAACAGGCCATAATACATTGAAAAATACGCTTAAATCCTGCACACAGAATTGCTGAAGTGTGCAAAATTATCTTTGATAATTTTGAGGGATGACAGACATCATCTCCTGGGTGACACCTGGCTCAGACAGCATCCTTAGCCAGTTAACAGTTGCTTATAAAAAAATTTTTCTCTTCTTTAAAGTCTGTTCTCTCACCCTTCTTTCTCTTGTCACAAAAAGAAGCAGCTCCAGATTCCTGTTAAACATTTTGCTCAGTTTGGACAGCTGAGCAGAACCCACAGCACTCTTTTACTCTCCCAGAAAAGGATCTGACCACAGCAGTGGAGAAGTATAGTCTCTGCAACAGGGCATGACATTTTGTTTTATCTGAAGATGAATATGAAAAAAACAAAAGCTCCAACTTATGTCAGATGCAACTATTCACCTCTTTCACAACTCAGGTTTTGCAACTCAGTCTTCCAATGGAACACTGATACCTTGATCAAAATGATCAAACCTGAAAAAAAAAAAATGTATCAGCACTTCAAATTGCAAGCCAACAGTATCAATCTCAGACAACGTGAAGCACACTCAATGGAAGGGAAGACACAGGTTTGGAAGGAGCTTTTAGGAATGAATCCTTTCTCACGTGAAAACCAAATTTCTGTTTAATAAACTGTACTACAATAACAAAAATTAACACAAGTCCAGCTGCTTCATGTTGTTCCACCAATCCACAGACTTCCATTTACTGCTTCTGCCAAACCACCATCTTCAGCTGAGCTTTTTATAACTAAGAAAACTTATGTAGTGTCTCTCTCTCTCTCTTCTTTTTTCCTTCTGATTTTTTTTACTTCTTTTTTAAGTGCTAGTGTCCCAGGGCCTACAAATGCAGGTTGCTGATTTTAGGAAGACTGCCCACAAAGCACTGAGGATTCTGTACTACAAACGGTTCTCTGCTCCCTTGTTTATATCCGTCTCTTCAGGGCCACACCCTTCTCAATTAATCATCACTTCCACAAAAAGCAATGCTTCATACCCATGCGCAACTCAGTATGTCTCATCAGCATGCAAAGGGGCGGAGATCGGGCTTTAAAAAAAAAAGTCATTTTAAACTAGTCACAAATGGCTCAACTCAACTGCAAAATGATAGCCTGAGACCGAGTTAAATCAGCTGCTGCTCTTTGTGTTCTTGCTGCAAAGCCCATACTTCCACATCCCATTTGGCTCTACCACATGGTCAAGAATGAAAGTGTCTAAAAAAACCCTAATTAAACAAATAGCAGTGCATCAGTGTCTGAAGTAGTAACTCCCAAAACAATACTCTGAAATTCTTAAAAACACACTCTAAGAACTGCAGTTGGCTTATCTAAAAAAGAAATTACACAACTTTGTAATAAAAAGCAATTATACGTAATTTAAACATTGTGATTAATGGACAGCAGGAGTAAGAAAATTTGAAATTGCTTTCCATGGACAGATCTGGTAGAGGACAAAAGTAACACATTACACAAGAAAAAAATAGTCTAGTTTAATTCTTGGATTTTTTTGAACTATATTAAATTCAAGATTCTACAAAAGAATTGGAAAAACAAACAACTTTATTGACATCCCCAGCCATTACACATTTTGTTAAAGGCGATATAATTTAATTTAAGCCATTCCAATTGCCAAAGAGCATTCATTAGTTGAAAAAGGTTTCTTCAGCTCTCCCAGAAACTTCTTCCCAGTTCTCCAGGTCTCACGTGCTCCAGGTGCCCTACAATCTGTGGGGTCTTAGAGTGTTTTCCTGGTGGACAGCACTGGCAACCAAAGCAGACAGTAGAAGCTGGAGAAGTCTGGCATGGTGAGAGACTTTCAGTGCATCAGATACGCAGCTGTGAGCCTCCTCAAAGAGTCGATGCTTCAGAACTGCCCTTTACCAAGTAAATGCCACAAAAGCACAAATCAACAGGCTGGTGCAGGATGATGTGGACAAGTTCTGCCCATAATCACTTAACAGAAAAACAGGTCAGAAAACAGTAGTTTTCCAACTCAAAGAATAGTCAGCTATACTCAAAGAGGCACTCAAGAGCAAATAGCAAAATGGAAGAACAGTAGCAAGCAAATGTTGTGGTCCTAGCATCTCCTCTCGCTCTCTGACCAGCATAAAAAACAAACAGCTTTTTCTTTCACCAGAAGATAGAAATGTGTACTGACAGTCTATTAATTCTTTTACAACTAGAAAAGAGACTGTACGCTTGCCATAGCAGTCCACTGTCCAACATACCTCTGAGAAGCAAAAGCACAAAAAGCAATCGCCAACATATTTTTCTAGTTTTTAAAGTGCATTTTTGCATGAAACTTAGCATTTTCACAACTGATTTCAAACAAAGAGGACATTATAAAGAAAAAATACAATACGTAAATAGTAACAGCATCCACTTGTATATGTTTTGCATCTAACCAATGTCAAGACTCATACAACAGAAATGGCCTATAGAGACCTAGCATGCTTACCTCTGTATTTGGTTGTACTGCCTGTCCATCCTGGGCTACAGATGGTACTATTGCCCATGTAATGTTGGCACTAGCAGATGATAAGGAGCTGAGGGCACCATTTTTCAGTTGCTCTGTGGAGTGCGACTTGGTCCCAGGCCATCCCAGGATACCTTCTGAAGCAGAAAATGGGTGTCAACTTAGGTTACAGATCTCTTCCATTCATCTCATCATTCTACTAATACAAATGAACTTCTATTTCTTTTCTGCTTCCAAGCACAGTTTTACTTCAGTAGCAAAAATACTCTAGCATCTCCGACTCCAATTTATCTGTCATCAATACATTTTTCAGAAGTCAATGAAGAGAGATTTTAAAACATTACTCCTACCACCAGACATATTTATATATAAAGACTATACAATCTGGCACACCTAGGTAATTAAGCAAGTATTCTCAAACCACTTTTTCATAGTTATGAAGTTATCCAAGTAAATCTTTCTTTCCTCCTGCCTAGAATCAGTTTTAAGCTTAGCAGCTCTATTTTAGTTCTATCTGTACTATCAAAAGCTCTGTCTAAATGCTAAAATGCTTTACTAGTCCCAAGACCATGGTTTAGAAGAGGTCTCATTAGAAAGATACACATTAAATATAAATTGAACAGAACTAGACATCAGAACAATCCTTACTTTTGGGGACACCCGATTTCAATGATGGGCCAGTATTTAAGGACACCAAGGCAGAATAGTCAGGTAAGGCGACTGCACAGTTGTTCCTCCCTTAATTCTCTAAAACATAGCATCAACATTCAGATCAGTAGCCCTCAGCACAGGGCTTCAATTTCAGCTATTAATTACACGCTGCTATAAAATGCAGAGATACGGATAAGAAAATCACAGGTCTTCAGTCATTACCATAATTTGTATCTGAAAATACAATTAGTGCCACAGGGAAGACCTCCTTTTCCCATCACTGACAACGTTTTAAGATGACCCAAATCAACACAAAGTACATTAAAGAACGTGCAATTTATCCTCTCCATATCCCTGGGGATTACCAGAGGTTGCCTCCTAATTAAAGGAAATAGTTTGATCTGTTGAGGTAATGCTGTATACTATTACATTAACACACAATTTTAAAATGGGCACAAATCATATATATAGCTGATCTCTTACCAAATTCTAAAGATAAAATAATTACAGAACATTCCTCTCCTCTGAAACAACACTAAGTTAAGAAGACACAACAAAACTTCGGGTCTATTTTGCATGATTTTGTGGCATCATCTTTTGCTGAAGAAAGCATAAGCCAATAGTTAAGTATAAAATTATTTTCAAAGATCTGAGTAACCAACAGGGAAAAAATTCTACCTTCCTTTTTTCTTTTTTCATTAATGTATATTTCACAAAATGACTCAAATTTCCCATTGCCAAAGAAAGAACATCCCTGTGGCCCTGCTGTCAGGCCACATACTGCAAAGGTTTTTGGGTTTCAATTACTTTGAAGACTATGCCAGCAGACGTTATAAGTCCCAGTTGAATTCTGTGAACTATGTGAAAGAAAATGCAAGTATGAAACAAAGGGTCATTTTCTTGGATTGGCTCTACACATTGGTCCTTCACATCAGGAAGCTAACATCTGTCCCCATTCCAAAACAAAGACTGAGTTAAATCAACACATGATGTCGGTATACATGGCTAGGAATGAAGAGCACAGTGACTGTCATCAGCATCTCTTTGCTTGCTCCTCAGCTCTTGAGCAATTTGCTGCTAGGAACAAAGAACAAACCAATTCCTCAAAACAACCTCCAGTTCAGAGAGATAATCTGAAGATTGTTTCGGCAGATCCAGAATGGACTCTTGGTGCACAGGAGAAAGGAAGCATACCATCATCATGAACAAACTAAACTGTAAATACTCAAATAAAAACGTTGGTTCCTTGGAGGCAATTCACATATCTGTAAACCATTACTTTTTTTTTTTTACTGTTTTAATGTTAATTAATACAGATTTCAAAGAAAAAAAGGCAAGAAGTTAAAATAAATTTGTTTCACTTTTGAATAGCCACAAAGAGTTCTATGGAGCATTCCTACGCTTCTCACTTCTTGTTACTTTGCAGTAACAAATCTCAATCTAGCACCATCAAGGAACCTTTGATGTTCATTAATCTACAAATCCAAGATGTCAGCATTCTCATGTCATCCCAAGGGAGCTGCCACATACCTAATACTGCAGCCTACTTTTCAGGCAAAAGCAAAGCAAGGAGAGAGAACTCATCAGAAATAATCTTAACATCATCTAAGATCAGAATACAATCTCTGTATAGAAAGTGAATGAACATAACAACATGGCTCCTACCTCACTCACATTATCAGCTGTACATCCAAAACACTCTTGCCTGCACTAGTAGACATTACTCTTGCCACAAAACGGTACAGGTAGTTGTGTTCTGTCACATATAAAATCAAATTGTTTTATTGGATTTTACTCTCCACAGACTAAGCGGCCCTCTGTAAATAACCCGATCCACTCTAACGGAGTTGCCATCTTTGCCACTTTATGGCACTCAAAATTTTCTATCACTAGCTCAATTCCTCTTCTTTTAAAGACTTTGAAAAGAAAAAAAAAATATAAAAATTAAACATATGAGAAAGTTTATCTTCACAGTTGGATAAGAATAGGAGGAAACTGCTGTCACTGTTTTATTTTTGAGCCAGACTTTTGCTCTGTTCTCAGTTGTAGCCAAAGACAGCTGACAGAAAGGTAAAGTCAATTCTTACTTTGACACATTTCATAATTCTAAAGAAATTCACCAGAAAGACAATCATAAATGATATAAAAGCTTTCACAGCTACACAGCTACTTTACTATTTGCTTTAAGACTATGCAAAGCACTACACCAATTAAAACAAAACATCTGTTTCTGCCTTAAACTATGCAGATTTAGAAAGGACATACCAAATACACTAGTAAAATCATCCAGATCTCTTCTACCTGCACAGTGCTGGTTCTGTGGTTCCAGAAGTGAAAACTCAAGCCTGATTCTTCTGGAAGTTCAGTGCACAAGTACATACAAAATGAGAGTTCTTACAGAAAATACCCCAAAATTAGCTTCTTTCCCACTTGCCCTCAACACCAATTTCCCCTGTGATGAACATGCAGCAGATGAGTTCACCAAGGCACAGGATAACACTTCTATATAAGAAAAGTATAGCATTCAGACACAACTTACTCTCCTTTTCCTATAACAATGCTATACCTACCTCAATTCTGTAACAAAACCCTTTCTATTTTTAAGTCCTCTGGTCTTGGTTTACAGACTAACAAAAACCATTGTCTTCCCTGGCACAATTGTAAGCTAACCTCTATTGATAAAACTCGTGCAATATACTGTAACTGTACTCTAGCAAATATTCCCCCCAACAATCCAACAACAGGCCTTGAGGAGATACCAAGATCAGACCTGGATTTCCTCCCCTGTCAGGGATGGATGCGACAGTTTTGTCTCCCCACTGAATCCTACAGCAGGCTGAACTAGCAACAGCAAGAGGCAGCTGCATATGTGCTTTTTCAGGTTAGAAAGACAATCCTGTATTTGCTAATGATGTGAGGGGAATAGAAAATAATGTTATATTCAAAAGAAATAAAAACACATAAGGAATAATGTATTAGCATTTAGATAGACAGTAAATTGTTTAGGTTATATTCTTGACAGAAGCAAGCCTAGTTATGATTCATTTAAGGGAGACCTGACTGACCATGCTAAATTTAGTAAATTACACCAGTAACAAAGAGCATTTTCTCCTCTCTCTCCTTTCCTCACACTCACCTGCCTACAAGCATTTGGGGAGGGCAGGCTGTTAAGCAGCAAAGAGGACTCCCCTGCTCATTTTTCCCTGATCCTGCCATATCAACTGTAGGAAAATCCCTAGTTGTCATTTGTCACCAAATTGAAACCATCTAGATTTTGTCTTTCCATTTATTTTCTCCAAAAATGAGGCAAGAGAGAACCTGCTTAAACAAAGTTCAAGTACATTTCCCCCCAACTCCAGAATCATCTCGAATCCATTTGCTGCCATGGGAGCCAAAATAAGCAGCACATGCAAATCCATAGTGAGGATAGGTTTGGGGGTTGTTTTTAAAAAAAACCTCAGATAAAAGAAACATTCTATTTTGCACTCTGGAACAGTGGGCAAATGAAAGACAGAAAAATATAGGAGGGAATTCCTATCAGGAAGATGCTTTATTCCGTAAATGAATGGTTAATATGAAAGGTAGACTAAAAGAAGGGATTTATCAGTGCAGCCTGCTACTACAAGACGGGATTCTGTCTCGCAAAACATTGAAATAAAAAAAAAAAAAAAAAAAAAAAAAAAAAAAAAAAAAAACCCAGACTTACAACATAAACTGGGAAAGCTACTTTAAAACAAACATTCAAGTTTGCTCTCTGTTCACAGTTTGGGAAGGAAGGATGTTAACCATAGCAGTCAATAGGCTCTAGAGATATTCTTCTGCCAAAGGCTACACAGCTTACACAGGTGGAAAAACACAACACTAAAAGCTGTAAAGTTTGACATGAAGACAAAAGTTTCTTCTCCACATTTTTATTTTAAAAGGCTTTTCCTGACTGCATGCTAAACAAACTCTAGCTTGTCACAAAGCCCTTAATGCTGATTAGCAAATACTTTACATGCTCCTCAGTGGTAAGGTTCTTCGTCTAATAAGAAAATCCTTGACTTTTTTCTCCCTCCTACAAAAAGAGCAAAATTTACAAACCCAAAGAAGCTTGTATAGTTGCAATCCCTCATTCTCAACTCAACTATACGTAACCAACACTTGGAGGTAGTAATATCCTTCTCCAGCATATTTTTCAATGAAAGAAAAAAATTTACATAGTATTTAGCCAATGATCAATGCATGTAGCTTTAATAATGACAGATAAAAATTAATTTGACATCCTTTGACATTATTTTACTCAAAAGTAGAAACACAGACAGTATTTTGCTTCACTGACTGTTCTAGTTGATGCACTTTCAAAATGAAGCACTAACAAGTAAGACAACCAAAAAAACCTTCCTTGAAGTTTTAGAGTGGAAATAGAACATGTATTGACTAACCTTCAAGATAAGATTGAAGACTTCAGTTTAATCTTCATGCCTGCTTTTTGGCTTGAGGTCTAAGACCGACAACTCATGAGAAACATCAAAACAAGGCAGAAGAATCATGTCATCCTTAAACTATTCCATGACAAAGGATGCTATGAAAATATTTAAAGTTGAGACCTACACAATCGTGGATTCTGGATAAGATTCCACTAAACTGAATGCCAAGTTGCTTTCTTTCTACTCATGTTACTGGAAAATGAAGCAAGAAAAATATTTACATCAAAAGAACGGAGACTTTTTTTCTGTTTAAAAACTGTTTAAAATAGCTATTATTTAATTTTAAACTTCGTAGTGCATTCTGTAAGTACTAGGTCAGAAACTCTCAGCTACTTTAAGTCCTTGCTTTAGAAGCAGTAAAACTGCAAGGCTCAAGGTACACAGAAGTCATCAGCAATCCTTCCATAATTGGCCAGAAAGATTTCAAAGACACAAGGATGCAAGTCTCTCTCTATAAAATTTTGTGGAGTCTGCCCCAGAATGCCCACTGGCATCTTGGACACCATGCAGCAGGTAAGGAGACAGCACTGAGATTGAAACATTTGGCAGTAAATTGCACAGGGCCTCCACATCTCATGGGGAAGGTGTTTGAGACTTCCTATCACAGGAACATATGCCTTTTGAACTAAAAAGAGTAATTTTCACCTGACAGTATCAACAGGTGACAGTAAAGGTCATCCTTCAGTTGCATCTTCTGGGTATGAAATTAAAAAGCTTCATCGGGAGGACACAGAATTGAAATATATAGTCTCTCAGAATTACAGTTTGCTGGTTATTACTTATAGGCATTAGTCTTATTAGGTATGAGTTTATGCAGCTTTGATGGCTTCGAAACTCTACTGACTCAGCAGAAATGTTAAGTCTATCAAAGTACACCTGGACAAGATTAAGTGAGCAGAAAAATCGGTATCAGTAATCAAGACTTGTAGACCAGGTTCTTTTAGGCAACTGTGTTGCATAACAAGACCTGGGGAAAAGAAAAGGGAAAAAAAAATTGTTTCACAGACTCTTTCACTCAAGGAGAAGAGACAAAATATTTCGGCAGCTTTTAGTTCCTTCAATTTTTTCCCCCTAGATTACATACCAAAGAATAAGCACAAGTACATGCTAAAAAATTAACTGCATTCAGTTTCTCATATTACATCAAAGATGCTGGTATGAACCAGCACTACACAATTCTGATTCCTGGAAGGATTCTTGTACAAGTTCAGTGTTAGGAGGAACAAACAAAAAGTACTTAATAAAAATCAGTAAGTATTTATAGTCATGGTATTCCACTTTTTTCCAAAAAAATACAGGATTCTCCTTCAGAAATTACTAATGTTATGCTTGCTTTTCTCTGTTCTTGTGCACAGATCCTCAAAAATCATTATCAAGTCAAAATACAGAACTGATTTAACACATTATTTGTTCACGGAGTCAAGGTCATGAACAACTTAAGTCATTTATCTCTGGCAGTTCACTTAGATCACATGGACATGAAGACCAACCTTCAGGGACTCCACAACTATACAGTCACTTTTCTTTCAGAGATGCTTTTCATCTTTGTTCCAAACCATTCATATCAAAGAATTCAAATAAATGCACTTCATCATTACTAATTAGATTGTGTAGGGTTTTTTACATTTTCTACAAGAAAACCAGAATACAGAAAATAGAATTTTTTCCATTTACGTATGTTCTTTTATTTAATATATATTATCTGGATGCAGGAAAGTCCTGATATACCATAGTATAGGTGTAAAGGTTTTTACACTGTTTTTTCCAGGAACTCTTTTTACATCATTTGCCTACTTCTCAGCTGACCATAACACATTTCTATTCACCCCACTATGGGAATTCTTCAGAGGGCTTCCTACCTAGCTGTCTCAGCGTATCCTGTCCTATAGTAAACCTACTGTAAGTAAGAACAGCTTGGGAGGGATGTTGTTGAAGCACCAGAAGAAAACATAAAAAGCCCCCCTGTATCTAGAGTTCTGCTGCTGCTCCTCTTACATCAAGTCCTGCTCCTGCTCTCAGACTAGGCAGTTCGGTTTGTGTATGGAAAAACACTGACCACCCCTTCAGAAAGCTAAAGGTTCAAATTCCAACACTACAGACATAGATGTAGAAATGGTTGACCTGAAAAAAATTGAGCTGCATGAGGACTGAGAGGTTCATGTCTACAGAGCTCAGTACAGAATCACATTGACATTTTAGGCTCAAAAAACATTTGCCACAGATTTTTTTTTTAAACAGCAACATGGAGAACTCTTTCCAGATTCAAAGAAAATCAGAGACTGGAATAAATTTGCCTCAGCAGCATCATTCTATGTAGAAGACTAGAAATATGATTTTCACTGTAGCACTGCATAGTATTACATGTGTTTTTATCAAACATATCTGTATTGTGATATCAATCTTAGAAAAAAAAAAAAAAGGGCGAAAATAAACAACCAAGCAGGTTCTGCGCTGTCATTAATAATCTAGGTTTATCTATCTGTTTTCCATGTTCCATCCCACTCCCCCCACCCCCCCCTCTTTTTTTTATCTTGCTGTCTTCACAACCTGATTTCCCTGAGAAGATTTAGGCCAAGCTCTTTTCCTCCTCTTTTCTGATTTCAATAGATTTTGTATCTTTTTTAGGAAAAGAGAAAAAAATATGATAATCAAAGCTTTAGAAGCTTACAATCTGCTCACCCCAACTTGTCTCTGTGAGGAATGGTTAATTTTGCCTGCTTCAGTATCATAATAAAAAACCTTAAGGCACATAAAATAATACCTAGGAAAGCTTGTGCTCACCTGATGACAGTGTTCTGGTATGATGCTGGCCCACTTGATGCATGCTTTGCTGTAATAGAGTCAGGCATTCTCCAAGGCAGCTCAGGGTGGCAGCAGAGGTAGCTTTTAAAAGCAGCAAGTCCTGATCCAAGGCAGAAAGGGGCCCAGAACTTGGGAGAGCTTCAATGGCTTGTACAAGATTCTTCTGTTGTCCCTCAACTTGGCTCATGATCTGTAAAGGTCCAAAGACACCTGCTGTCATAAGAAATATCACTATGTAACTGTTAAATTCTTATGGGTTAATATAGTGACTGAATATGAGGAACTACAACAAATGGATGTTAATGTTCTGATCCAAACATACCATATACTTACCTACAAAAACGAAGGGCTTGAGATTACCAAAGGCCTGTAAAAATGTCAAGACTATGTTAGAGAAATTCTTCTCTTAAAATAGTAGGTTTATAGTAGGCTTCATAGTGTGAGTCATACTTTCTGAAAGTCTTCATAAGGAAAAGTATGAAAATTCTACTTCCCTCTCCATTATTAATTTAGGCTTAGACTGTCTTTCCTTTATATGTGATCTGAAACACGCAAGGAAGTTACTGTCCCTCCTCCTTCTTTGCTACATAAAATATCACAGTTTAAGAACAGACATTTTTCATTTCTCAAGCATCAGTAAGGAGTTGTTTTTACAAAATAAGGTAACTTGTAAGTTTACAGACATTAGCATAGGATGCAACTTAAAGTATTATTTACTGTCAGATATGACTACTGGCTGTCAGGGAGAAAGTTAATCTGTTTCTAGATTTCAGCCATAGAGATGAAGATTAAATACATGCTTGTATAGCAGATAAAAACAACGTTATTTAAGCAGGATGTTCTTTAAACAATTGGCAAGCTTCCAAAATCCTTCCTAAAGTCAAAAGAAAAAGGAGATGTTTAAAACTTCCCTCTCCGTTTTACAGACTGCATGCACAAGACAAGCCTCTTTTCTCACACTTACCTTGAAAGAATTTATTGCAAAAATGGATAGTTTCATACTTAAGGTATCCAAAGCTTTCAGAAAAAATATCTGAAGACTTCATAAGCAACGAAGTCTCAGGCTCCATTTGTCCAAGCTACTATACTGTGAAAATGTATTATGAACTTAATGATTTTTCTTGTTATCACTTCTATATTTTCAAAGTATGGTGTGCTTCTTGCAGCCTCCCTACACTGTGCTAAATGGACTGAATAAAAAAGAATATGCTGAGCATACCGAAAAGCAAGAAAGGAAATTGAACTCAAAGATGCAAATAACCATCCTTGAGAACAAGTTAGAGTAGAATTAAGCAAAAAGCTTTTGTTGCAAGGTTTATAATGAAATTTAGCTAAATGCCTTGCTGAAGGTTGCAATAATGACATTTGAATAGTCAACATTTAAAACAGAGGCCAAAGCTTCAGAAGAAACCACAGTCAATTTTAATACCCTTTGACGGAAAACAAGATCAGAGAGATGGTGACACAGACCACACAATACACAGCTTTAGGGAACTGCTAGAACTCCAGAGAGTGCTCTGCTTTGAGAAGTAACACACCGTGTAACTGAGCTTCACAGCACAGACAGAGGGTTGTTTCAAAGCTGAAAGAAAAAACAAGAGCAGCACAGACACAAACTCATGCAAATATTCCTCCCTCAGGAAGAGAGCTCAGGGGGGCAAACTGAAAGAACAGCTAGGAGAAAGGAACATTAACATAACCTGACCAGAGAGCTTAGGAAACATTTGGAAAATTAACCGAATGTTTGCGGTTATCCTTGCCCAAAGCTTTACAGGCTTTTATCAAGTGTATTCTTCCTAGAGTATGAGAAATCTAAATAAAAGAAATGACTTATTGTCCCTTTCCCCCCAAAAAGGTACTGCTCTGAGTCTCACTATCCTCTAGCTGACCTAAGACAGTTTTAAAGCAGCCTTTCTGATTTGCCCTTTCTGCACTAGTTAGCTTCATGTTATAGTTCTGATACTAGCAGCTGTTCTACAGACCTGACACAGCAGAATACACCAGGAACAGCAATCTTTGTGCAGGATTCAAAGTATTAGAACTTGCTCAACATTTACTGTTCTAGCAATAATCAAAAGCACTCTGTTGAAGACGCCGAATGAACAGAACAAAAAGGAAGAACCTCCCTTATTCTAGAGAGTCACCAAACAACTCTGGCACAAGTGGGAGGAAATAATGTGTATTATTGAAATAACTGAACTTTCTTTACATGCTTGTCAGTATTTGGTTAGAGGTTTTTTTAAGTCATTGACAAAAAATTTTCAAAGAGTTGAAGGTGGTTGTTCTAAAAAGAGTAAATCAAACAGGAGCTAATACAAAACCACCAATCTATTCTAGAGCATACTCATTAAACACAGTAACCCCTAACAGGAGAGACATTAGGCCATTCAGCTATAGCACTACCCTCTATTTTCCTCATGGGTCTGCTTTATGCTGGCCTGGGGGGAGGGGAAGCAGAATGTCTGATTTATCATCACTCTAAGCTGCTTTCAAAACCAGAATGAAAAGCTCTGATTTTAAGAAAGTTAAATTGTAATATTCATTTTCCAAAGTTAAATAACTTGCTTAATTTTGAATGACTTTGCTCGTATTTTAGTACCTTACAGCTCTCCATCCTCCCCATTTGCAAATACAGAGAGCCCAAAGTAGTAGTTCTCTACTTTTTCAACAGGAAAGACTATTTGCCCCTGTCACTAAGACTTAACCCACTTCTCCTTCCACTCTTGTTTCAGCTTTGGCACCTCATCTTCACCTCTGAATAGCCTCTCATAATATGGAAAAGAAACCACATGTTCCCACAAATGCACTCAAACTCCAGAAACACAACTCTACACTAGATATAAAATGGGAAAACTCTAAGAACTATCAGTACTACATATAATTCCTTTTAATACATGTGTGCATATATCTAAGTCAGTAGGCCTGTGTCTGCTTAACTGCAAAATGTTCAGAGTAAGAGGAAGTCTCAGGCTAGGAAGAGACCAGCTCATATGCATGGTTTGCTCCTCTTTCCATCTTCAGCCTGCAGCAGACAAACACTACGTGTTCCCTTTTAATAGCTGTTCCTGAAGCTTGAAGCCTGCCAAAAAATCTCAGGTGTTGTCCATATCCTTGTGGTAGGCTGACCTTTGCTGCACATCAGGTTCCCATCAAGCCACTCTATCACTCCCCCTCTTCAGCTGGACAGGGAGAGAAAAAATAGAACGAAAGGCTCACGGGTCAAGGTAAGAATAGGGAGCTCAATCGTCAAACCACCTCTCCCTTCTCCCCAGACTTAAGTTCACTCCTGATTTCTCTACCTCTTCCCCCTGGGCAAGAGCACAGGGGGACAGGGAATGAGAGTTACAGTCACACATCTCTGCTGCTTCTTTCTCTTTGAATTCTTCCCCTGCTTCAGCATGGGGTCCCTCCCATGGGAGACAGTTCTCCACAAACTCCTCCAATGAGGTTCCCTCTCACGGGCTGCAGTTCTCGAACTGCTCCAGTGGGGGTCCCTTCCATGAGGTGCAGTCCTTCAGGAACAGACTGCTCCAGCAGGGGTCTTCCACAGGGTAACAAGGCCTGTCAGCAAGCCTGCTCCAGCATGGGCTCCTGAGTCCACGTCCTACCAGAAGCCTGCTCCAGCGCAGGTACTCCACAGAGTCATAGCCTCCTTCGGGCAAATCCACCTGATCCAGAGTGGAGTCCGCCATGGGCTGAAGGTGGGTATCTGCTCCACTGTTAACCTCTATGGGCTGTAGGTGGACAATCTGCTTCACTATGGTCTTCCCCACAGGCTGCAGGGAGATCTCAGCTCTAGCAGCTGAAGTGCCCCCTCCCCCTCTTTCTTCAGGGAAGTTGGTTCTCACATATTCTCACTCCTCTCTTCCAGCTGCCATTGCACAACAGGTTTTTCCTCGTCTTAAATATGTTATCACAGTGGCAGTTCCATCTTGGAGCCAGCTGGCACTGGCTCTGTCAGACATTGGGGAAGTTTCTAGCATCTTCTCACAGAAGCCACACCTATAGAATCCTTGCTACCAAAACCTCGTCATGAAAACACAATACAATTCTTCTGAATAACACTACCCATTGGGGAGAAACTACTCCCCAGTGACAATGACAGATTGAAAATGGCGCCGGCCAGGGGCTGAGCTTTTGTTCTTCCCTTCTCCTTTCCTCCCAAACACGGGAAAGAG
>NW_010389052.1:2480-3584 GCF_000710305.1 Buceros rhinoceros silvestris | reverse complement strand
ACACCTCCACAAATAAGCGCATAAAAAGGGGCGTTTTGTGACACACCTCGCTGGGGCAAGCGCGGCACCTTCAAATTCAGGCAAGCTGCAGCACTTTAGAATTCCACCCCCGGGACTGAGAAGACTTTTCATCAGAGAGAGAAAAGAACATCCAGAGTTACCTCAACAGCCCCGGAGCAGTAAAAAGACTCCTTCTGCAAAGCAGGTAGACCTTTCCGCTCTGCCGATTACCAGCGGGGGTGGCTTTGGACTGAGTTCAACTTGGCAAGGGGTAAAACTGGCTGTAAGCCCCCAGATCCTGCACAAAGGGGACAGATACTGATGGCGAAGGGGAACGCAAGCTGGTTCCAGATGCTCAGCACAGAGCATCCGCAGGTGCGGGGCACCCACAGGCATTCCCTGAAGGTCCAGTCAGTATCCCACAGTGCAGATGGGGAGAGCAAGAAGCCTTGGAATTTTGCCATCGGTAAACTCGAGTCTCCTCTCAGCTACCCTGGAGAAGGAAGGGCTACATTTACTGCATGAAAGTTTGCCCCAGGAGAAGTTTTCTTGGATTAAAAACTTTGTGAGGTGACAAAAACTCCCTTCCTCCCCACCTCCCACTGGCATTGCAACAGCGTGGCGGGTCCTTTGTTTGTAAGCGGGAGATGTGGGTCGAAATGGGGGACTGTATTATACTTTTGTATGCCTATTTATGTATTTTATCAATCTCTCCCTCTCTCTCTCTCTTTTCCAGTCCTGTTTAAAAGAATTGATTTATGGGCTTTTTACTATTAAAACTCTTCTGTTTTCACCCCCTTTACATTAAACCTGTGTTTGTTTTTCCTTTGCCTAAACAAAGCCTTGAATTCAAGCCATAACAAGCTGCTAAGCTCCGTTCTGCATAGGTTTTGGTGGGTTTACATTCCACCCAAAACCCTATCATCATGAAACCCTTTCGGTTTTAACAGCCACATAGTTTTAACCCACCACAGACACCCTCACAGAAGACTGAAGCAACACGAATCATCTCTCATGTTTTCCTCAGGAGGTCATCAGCTCTCTTATGGCTTGCTCCAAAATAGACAATTCACAACTGGTGCCTGCTTCCTCCCCTCTCCGGCT
>NW_010389052.1:0-2325 GCF_000710305.1 Buceros rhinoceros silvestris | reverse complement strand
GGTGGATCTTAAAAATCATGTGGGCTTGCTTCCCCTACTTGCCACAGCCAATGGCTAGCTGTTCCTTCACAGCTGGAATCACACCTCCTGGATCCTCCTGTTGTGAACGCACTGGCAGCTGTGATGCATGAGACCAAACGGTTATGTGCAAAATCCCAAACAAATGGGTAAGTAGAAGTGACTCTATTCTCAGGGTCACACCCACGGTACGTGAAACATAGGCAGAAAAAGCTAAGAGACACCCTAGGATTGCAAAGAAATGTATTTCAGACATAGTAAGAATGAATACTCTTTCATACAGTAAATAAGCTAAAATTCGCTGTTAAAAATTAAAGACATAATGAAAAATTGAGGTCCTATTTTCTGTGCTAAAAAATTACAGTAATTCAGTATTTTATTACTAGATGATATATTAATCTTTCCCATGCAGAGAAATCATCTTACAAAACCTGAATGTCATTTCTGAGTAGAGACTTCCATTTGTTTCAGAAACTAGAAAAAGAGATATTCCCAACTATTAAATAATATAATAAACTCTGTTTAAGACTTTTCCTCCCAGCCAAAAACTAAGATAAATAGAAAGTTCAAAGGAAGAAAACTGAATAGCCACACCTAAATGGAAGAGCATATGACTGCTTTTGACACTATTTTATTTATAGTGGAAATGCTCTTGTTACCCAGACTCCAGGACTAAGAGGCCTAAGACGGTTTGTCCAGCCCAAACAGGTATTATGACAATCAGAACATCTTTCTTTCTAGAAGTACTAATCCTATAGAATTCACCCAACTAACAAAGCAGATCACAACAACCTTAAGACAACACCAGCTTTAAGCCTTCTGCAAAACTACCCAATCCACAGCTGTCTCAGGGGCACCTCCCAAGACACAGTGATTTCAGGCTCCCTGAAGCAAAGGAAGAATGACATCAGCCATATCAAAGGGCAACTAGACACTCTCCCTTTTTCATACAGGCCATGTGGAGCTGGCCAAGAAAATAAGCAGTGTCACCATTCCTGTTATTCTATGGTTTTTCTCTACTGCAGTATCCTCTGCGCACCACCACTAGCAGCACATTGTCTACCTACTTATCTCTAGGCAATTGCTCTGAAAGATTTAATGTAGCGATTTGTATCTTTAAATCCCTTCCATTACTGACTGCAGGCAAGTTGAAAACAACTATTACAAATACAGGAAAAGGTCAAGAGTTAGAGCTGGGCCAGCCACTAGATGACTGACAGAGGCTCTCTATTACCCACCCACCTCCTTCCCCACCTTCCCAAAGAGAGTAAGACAAAAGGAGCAGGGGAGAGAGACTTATGGATTGAAAAAGTAAAATAAACTGCTTTAATGAGAATAATAATAATAAAATTAAATATACGCAATACCAACACCGAACCCAGCCCCCTGTTGGCAACCACATCACCACCAATGCTGTGGGCAGACACTGGGCAAGTCCCAGGCTGGACTCAGCAGCAGATAGGAACTGGATGCAGCAGCTGGATTCTGGAACTGGATTCAGGGATGCATGGGTTGGGATCAAAGGCAGAATGGACAGAGCCCTCCTCAGACACCGGCCATTGCAAAGGAGGGCAAGAGAGAGCTTGATCCTTGTGATCCCTCAGCTTTATACCAAATATGACATCTATGGGATGGAACACCTTGTGGATCAGTTTAGGGTCACCTGGCCTGTCTGCTCCTTACTGCAGGTGCAGCCTCTAACTTACTCCACCCCACCATGGTACAGAGGGTTTAGCAGTGACCTTGGTCTGCACAGGAACAAGGATCAGTGTGCCGGTTTGAACACGACACAGACCGCACGGTCCGACTTTGTTCTTCTCCTTTCTCCTTCCCACCGAGCCGCGGGCTCCCGGGGAAGGGAAGCAACATTCAGACACGCCTCCGCAAATAAGTGCATAGAAAGGGGCGTTCCGCCCTGTTCCGCCCCCTCTCTTTCTTTACTTTCTGCTCGGTTCGTGCCACGGCTTTTGAACACGCCGCGGGATTTTCGAACCTCACGCTCTGGGACTGAGGTAACTTTTCATCAGAGGGAGAAAGCAACGTCCGTGGCTACCTGCGATTTCCCTGATGCAGTAAAAGACTCCTTCTGCGAAATAGGTAGTCCTTTACGCTTTGCCGATTCCCGGCACGGGTGGCGTTTGAACTCATTTTTGCCATGGCCAGGGGTCGAACCAGGGAACAAGAACCGATGGCAACAGGGAACCCGTAGGCATTCCCCTGGGATGCCGGTCAGTTCCCCAGTGCAGACGGAAGGGCGACCCTGGAAAACCTGCCCTCGGTAAATGCAAGTTCTCTTCAGCCACCCTG
>NW_010389051.1:0-3037 GCF_000710305.1 Buceros rhinoceros silvestris | reverse complement strand
GGGGGTTGGTGTGACCCAAGGGCAGGACCCAGTACTTGGTCTGGTTGACCCTCAGCCCACTGGCCTTGGCCCATCGATCCAGCCTGTCCAGACCCCTCCGTGGTGACTCCCAACCCTCCAGCAGATCAACACTCCCATCCAGCTTGGTGTCACCTGTGAACTGGCTGAGGGTGCTCTCGATTGCTTTGTTGAGATCATTGATGAAGATGTTAAAGAAAACAGGCTCCAATACTGAGCCCTGGGGAACTGCTACTCCTGGACATATCCGGAATATCCCTGAGCAGCCAGTGAAGACTAGCCAGGCTCCGGCAGCAGCTCTGCCCTGGGTAGGGAGTGGTGTAGGAGCACCAGGCTCAGCCAGACTCCCCAGCCTGCCATCCTCCCCGGCACTCAGCTCATCCTCCACCTTGGGACATGGCTGCAAAGCTCACTTCACCTCACCCATCACAGCTTCTGCAGGCTGACCTAACCAACCCCATCTTGGAAAGCTTCTCCAATGCATTATTCCTGTTTGGTCAGGAGGACAGGAAAAATGAGACACAGGAGAAGGCAGCAAACCCCACCTGAAGATCCGTGTGAGGCTGCTGTAAATACCAACAATTGATCAACACACGCTGATAGTCCTGAATTCCCAGAGATGCATTTTTGAAACCCTCAGGGAATGGAGAAAGTATTTACAACAGACAAATGAGGTTTTTTTATCCCAATCTTCAGTCTACTCAGAAGGCTTTCATGGGATTTTTCTGTCACATACCTTTGTACTCTGAGAAAAGAAGAAACAGCCTGTGCCTCGTGGGTGCTCAACTTCGTTTAAAATAAGGAGAGAAAAAACTCAAACTAAATTTTAAATTTAGGACTTTAATCCAGACCAAACACAACGTTGTCCCTATAAAATGTCCAAGACATTCTTTGCAAACCACCCAAAAACCTGATATGTCTCATGGTTTGGTCTTCTCCCATCCTCCAGCCAGGCCTCAGTCAGCAAAATTCACACCCAGTTGAGATCCTTTACCTTCCACATCGCTCTTTTTACACTACGGATCCCTTTGGATGTGATCAAACCCCATTTTATTTAATTAAATTTTCAAAATACATTTCTGTTGTTTACGATGGATTTAGGTGTACTCACATTTGCAAAGCCCTGCAGCGCGCTTGCAGTAAGCGTGGGGAAAACCCTTCCCAAATCTTCGTTTGCGAAGCCAAGCTGTGATGATGATGAGGGGACTTTATAATTTTAACACACTAATACCCACAAGTCAGCACTGCTGGGGACACGTCATGCAGCCCCTGCATGAGGTCATCTAAAATTGCCTTTTGTGAAGTGCTGTACAGAGCAACATCCACTACACCAAGGCCTCCACAGCCAGACTGCGCGAGAGGAAGCAAAATCCCAGAGCTCCAGAATCACACCCCCTCTTCTACAGTCTCGCCAGGGTGTGCCAAGTCCTGTAGCCCAAGAGAGAGGCAGCTGGTGCAGCTCCATGTTTCCCAGGTCTGGTCAGGAGTAAAGCTGAGCATGGATTCCCAACAGACCCGCACGTGCTCCAGTCTCTCCAGCTATGGGCACCCAAGACATGGAGGTCCCTGTCACTCTGGTCTCTTCTCCACCGACTGGCACTTTCACCTCCATGCACAGAGCACAGAGACACCTTCACGCAGGAGAACAGTTAGAAGCAGAGTTTAAGATACAGGACATGAGGTACATCATCACAGGACATGTATGGATGAGGTATGGGGTACGGAGAGACCAGCAACCTCCTCCCAGCCAGCTGGCCTCCTTCAACATCTCACCCCTCTCCCCTCCACCCCCTAGACTTATTCTTTCCCAGACCACCTTGATACCCCTGTTCCTTTCCCCATCTTTCACCCTTCCTCTACTCATCCCAAAATAAGTCTTGTGCAGTCCCAAAATGTTCTTCCCCTGCGTTCTATAATGAGTCCCACACCCCTGTAGAGAGCCACCACTCCCATAAGCTCTGGAGAGCTGTTTCCACAACTCAGTGATGGCTGTCATGGAACAGCCCCGGCAGGGTCTCATTTCTCTGGAGTTGCCCCACTGTGATCCTCTAGTATTTAAGACTAAGCTCTGAACAGCTGTTTCCACATCGCAGTGATGGCTAGCATGGAACAGCCCCGGCAGGGTCTCATTTCTCTGGAGTTGCCCCACTGTGATCCTCTAGTATTTAAGACTGATGGAAACAACTTCTGTTAAAGCCATTAGCATACACCAATAGGTCAAAGTACCTACAACACAGTTTGTTCATCCAGAATGCAACATCCAGCTCATCTTGAAAGTGCAAGACAATATTCTTCAGAAGTTTTATGGTCATCCAAGTACTTTTTGGAAGTTTGGTTCTTCATTTCAAAACTGTCACAGGACTGTATCAATGCACAAAACACCTTTGTGTGAAGCTGTAGCAATGCAACTAAGAGTGAAAGATCTACCTGTCTAGGCTCGTACACTAAAGGCCAGGTTTGAAGAAAACCAGAAAAGACCAAATCACAGAATCATTTAGGTTGGAAGAGACCTTTAAGCTCATCGAGTCCCCCCATTCCCCCAGCACTGCCAGGTCCCCACTGCCCCCTGTCCCTAGAACCGCAGAATCATGTTGGTTGGAAGATACCTTCAAGCTCCTGGACCCAGGAGCAACCATTCCCCCAGCACTGCCGGGTCCCCACTGCCCCCTGTCCCTCAGCACCACCCCGACACAAGGGCTGGGAAACCCCTCCAGGGATGGGGACTCCACCACTGCCCTGGGCAGCCTGGGCCAATGTATCACCACCATCTCTGTAAAGAAATTATTCCTAATATCCAACCTCAACCTCCTCTGGTGCAACTTGAGGCTGTTTCCTCTCATCCTGTTGCTTGCTCCTGGGGAGAAGAGACCAACCCCCACCTCACTACAACCTCCTGTCAGGGAGTTGTCGAGAGCGAGAAGGTCTCCCTTGAGACTCCTTTTCTCCAGGTTGAACCCTCCCAGGTCCCTCAGCCACTTGTGATCCAGACCCCTGCACCAGCTTCGTTGCCCTTCTCTGG
>NW_010389050.1:0-10512 GCF_000710305.1 Buceros rhinoceros silvestris | reverse complement strand
CCAAGGTCAGACTGACAGGCCTCTAGCATCCCAGATTCTCCTTCTGGCCATTCTTATAGATGGGCATCACATTTGCTAAAGTCAATAGGGACTTTCCCAGTTAGCCAGGACTGGTGATAAATGATGTAAAGTGGCTTGGTGAACACTTCCGCCAGTTCCCTCAGTACCCTTGGATGGATCCCATCTGGCCCCATGGACTTGCATGTGTCCAGGTGGTGCAAGGTCACTGCACTAAGGTCACTGACCATTTCCTAATGGATTATGAGGGCTTCATCCCATTCCCTGTCTTCCAGTTCAAGGGGCTGAGCTTTCAGAGGACAACTGGTCTAACTGTTAAAGACTGAGGGTGTTCAGTACCTTAGCCTTTTCCTCATCCTTGGTCACTATGCTTCCCTTCGCATCCAGTAGGGGGTGGTGATTCTCCTTAGCCCTCCTTCTTCTGTTAATATATCTATAGGAACATATTTCTTTATTGCCTTTTATGGAAATGGCCAGATTAAGTTCTAGCTGGGCTTTGGCCTTTCTTATTGTCTGCCTCCATAGCCTCATGAGATCTTCGTAGTCTTCCTGAGTGACCTGACCCTCCTCCCATAGGCCACAGACTTTCCTTTTCTTCTTGAGTTCCACCTAGAGCTCTCTATTTAGCCAGGCCAGTCTTCTATCCTGGCGGCTCATCTTTCAGTGCATGGGGAGGGCCTACTTCCATGTCTTAAAGATTTTCTTCTTAAAAAGTGTCCAGCCTTCCTGGACCCCTTTGCCCTTAGGAACTATCTCCCAAGGGACTCTGTCAACCAGTCTCCTAAACAGGCCAAAGTCTGCCTGCAGAAGACCAAGGTAGTTCTTCTACTAACTCCCCCTCCTTACTTCCTCAAGAATTGAAAACACTACCATTTCATGATCACTATGTTCAAGATGGCCTCCAACTCACCCACAAGTCCTTCTCTGTTTGTGAAAAACAAGTCTAGAAGACAGCCTTCCCTTGTTGGCTCCCTCACCAGCTATGTGAGGAAGTTGTCTTCCACACATTCCAGAAACATCCTAGACTATTTCCTTTCTGCTGTATTGTATTTCCAGCAGACATTTGGTAGGTTGAAGTCCCCCCCAAGAACAAATGGTGATCATGAGACTTCTTCCAGCTGCTTAGAGAATATTTCGTCTACTCCTCATCCTGGTTGGTTGATCTATAACATACTTCCACCACAATATCTCCTGTGTTGGCCTTCCCTCTGACTCTTACCAGTGAACACTCAATCCTATTGTCACCATCGTTATGCTCAGGACAACCAAAATACTCCCTTACAGGGCCACTCCCCCGCCTCTCCTTCTTGGCCTAACCCTTCTGAAAAGTTTACAATAGCACTGCAGTGGTGTGAACCATCCCACCATGTTTCCATGATGGCAGTTATATCATGGTTTTCCTGCTGTACAACGGCTTCCAGCCCCTCTTGTTTTTTGCCCATGCTGCAGGCATTGGTGTAAATGCACTTTAGTTGGGCTATTGATCCCATCGCCTTTTGAGGAGAGATGGCCTAATTCCTGCCTGACCATTCCCAGGCACTACCATGATTCCGAGCACATCAGTATCCTTTGTGTCTACACTATCACTTGGCACCCTGTCTTCTATCTCCACTGGTATGGCAGACCCAAGGACCTTGCTAGTACAGCTTCCCACAAACATTGATATGTGAGTGAAGAGCTTACAGAGGTCATGGCCTTCTGTCGGGTCGAAACCATCCCTCCCTGGGCAGAACTTTCATCACCCTTCCCTGGTGAACTGCTGCACCTCACCCTTGTGGCAGCGCTCGAGGTCACTATCGCTCCCCAGGGGTTTCTTTTATAGATGTGGTTGTTATTGCCCTGGTAAAGACCAGGTTTCATCACCGGCAAGAGCTGCCTGCTCATGGCAGGTTTCTCTGCTCTCATGCCATTTCCCTATCAAAGGAAGACCTCAGGAAACTTACCGTACACCGAGATGTACCATTCTGCTGTGTGTTAGGCTGACTTTGGAGCAGTTCCTGTCAGCGACTGGCCAAGACAAACACAAAACAGTGTTTCTGACCTCGGTGGGAATAATGTGCGATGTGGACACTCTGATGTCTGCCCAATGTGCTGCGTTAGTGAAACACTTTTTGAAAAACAAAACAAAAAACCACCAAACAAACTAAGAACCAAACAGTTTGGAAGAATCAAAAGCAAAGACAAAGTCTGTGGTAAAAGACCTTGTCAGTTTGTTTTTGATTGAAAATCTACATGTAGAAACTATACAAAAAATAAACAATGGAAATAAGATTGTAGAATAAAAACTTTCATAAAAACCAAAATCACCCTTCTTCACTAACTCTTTTTTTAAGCAAATCACTGAGTCAGTGGGAGTTCTTCCTATCTAACAATGAAACAACAACAAAATACAGAGGACATACGTATTATTCTGTCACTGTTTAGAATGAAGCGTTAACTCCTTGTGAGTTCTGATTGAACTGTAGACAGTTCATTCTGACTACAGACTCAATACTATGTTCAAATTTGTGGTGCAGGTGTGTAAATGGCATTTTATAGAAAGCTAAAATTTCGTGGTAAATGTTATCAGAGTGACTTGTTCTATACAGCTGTCCTATACTTGAATAGCTTCAACCGTCCACGTTGTAGATGTTAATGAAGTCTCTCCGATGTTGCATTTGGAAAAGAGCGTGTCTGATGAGCCAGACTTTTTTTTCTTTCTTTTATTTCTATTTCATAAGAAAAACTGCTTTTAAACATTTGTCAGTACAGAGTAGAAGCATCAGAATTGTTCATAACAATGCAGCTTAAGCGGCTTTTTCATGCCATATGGCTAAACCGAAAATTACATCAATTTTGGAAGATGCTTTTCAACCCGTTACTGAACCACAAGTGGATTATGAGGGCAGGCATTTCTGAAGTAACTTCTGCTGACAAAGGTGAACCACTGAAGTTTTCTGGAACTTAATTGCTTCAGTGAGGAGCGCAGACACCTATATGTGTCCTTCTTAGCTGAGGTAGATGAAACAATTATTTTGCCATTAACTGGTAAAATATATGGCCTGCTAGCAAGGGACATAAGTTAATGCAATCAGTAAAGTCCATGATATTTATAGGACTACTCAAATATATCTGACATCTGTTTTTCCAGCTGCAACAAATTCAGTAAAATTACATACTGCTTAAAGTACAGAAAACATATTTACTCTAGTTGTAAAGATGTTTGTATCAGTTAATTATGTAGCTCCGAGATATAATGGCCCCAAGAGATAAACGGGGTTAAAGGGTGAAAATATAGATCTGCAGGTTGATAATATTCATAACGTTACTTCTGTTTGAGGAAAATTTAGTGCCTCTTGTATTGCTGTCAGATTAATCTATCCCTCCACTTACTCTCAAAGAGCGTGGTCTTGCAGTATTTAATAATCTAAAATTAGTATTGGAGTCCATAGCACTTTTTTCTGAGCAGATTCCAAGAATAACTCTGAAGTTTATTAGTCAAATAGCATTAATATAAACTTGGTAACACTGCACAAACATAAGAAAGCCAAATTTTCACTGCAGTATTAACATCACATTAAACTAGGAGGGATATTTTTCAAAAATTCTATTATGAAAACGTAGCTATCACTGATCTTTCAAGATGTTTCTCTCAATTCACACTCTCACTTTTCTTCGTTTCAATTAGCTCACTCTTGCTCTTTCTCATCACTCCTAGTGCTGAACAGAATACATGTTTACTGTCTGTCAGCATATCAAAGAGATAACAAGCAAGATCAAATATCCTGTCAGGAGAAAGCCACTCTTCAGAAAAATTCTGTGTGGTGTGGAGCTGTTGTCTTTTCAATTCTTCCTTCACAGCTGGAGATGACACCAAACAGTGCTAAGATTCATAACTGACAAAGAATAAAAGCTGGAAAGAAAAAAATCAACTCATGTACTGTTTAAAAATGACTTATTGTCCACAATAGTGTGAGCTCTCTATTCTCATCTTCCTAAAGCTTCTAAGCACTTGCAATAGCTAAATAGCTTGCACCAGAAAAGTAGCATCAGTTCCAGATTCTTGAAAAGCTGTTTCAGGTAGAATAACTCTTAACTTCAATTACACTGATTCTCAATATGCTGGAAAAATCACTCAGTTAATTTAAATGCCATAAAGATTTGTAGTGGGGGTTTTTTGTTTTGGTTTGGGTTTTTTTTGCATTTGCTTGTTTCTTATTTGCCTTTCTGTAGCGAAGTTGCTGTACTTTGTAGACAATACCTCAAATATTTTTTAAACCTCTTAGGTAAGTATTTTAGATATATGTGTTACTAACTTATGTATTACCTAACTTAGCTTTGTAAAACCTTGATTCCAGACTACTTTTGTTCAAGAATCAAAGGGCTAAACTAGAATTAGGGCTTAACGTGGTTGCAGTTACTTTGATGAGTACTGCTTGTAGATATGATTTCATACACCTTATTCCTTTGTTTAGTGTGTGATTAAATAAAGAGAAACTGATCAGAGCCCAAATCTGCATTTTCTGCTTAATTTCTTTTTGGACTCATATGTAATATTTGGACTAGATTCAATATCAGAAGATGAGGTAATATTTTGCTTTTGATTAAACAGTTTATAAAATATCAATGTTGTTTAGAATCTGTCCTTATGAGCACCAATGTTATTTAAAAACAAACGATGAATCCCTGTCTGATGTCCATTTTCTGTTCTTGCTTTTGGCAAAGTCAGCTTACTTCACCAAATAAGCCTCCTTTTACTTGACAGTCAAATCAACAATGACAACTGAACCTATTTGGTTAAATCCCCTATAGTTCAGCTGTAGATAAAATGTCTGAGGGGTTTTTCCAGAATTTGACTTTGCTTGTCTGGTATCACAAAAGTGTTGCAATGAGGAACTGCAAGTGTGTGTGTGCAAAGGCACATGCTGCAAGGATGTCAGTTCTTGTCTGCATATGCTACACACAACATAACAGACTGTCTCTTACAGATTTTCACAGATCCAGATTCCAAAACGAAACCTCTGTATTTCCTCACCTTACCTGACAAGTTAATCTGTGCCACTTACTCTTCTACTTTCTGTTTCGTTAAGATGACAAAACTTTTAAATTATTACTTAACCAATTCTTTGAACTCATTAAAAAATTGAAAATTTTACACTTCTTAATTATTTTGGAAGGAAAACAGAGGCTTATTTTCCAATGCTTGAAAATGCTTGTTATAGAAATTACAAGATTAATTTTATCTTAAAAAGCAAAACTGAGGAATAAAATCTATATTTTTTTTTCTGATACATTTATTTATTAAGCAAGTGAATCTATTAAAGGTTTGGGGGAGAATTTTGTAACTTACGTGTTTTGTTCAACATACGCTACTATATTATTCCTTTACTTTGTTCATCTATAGGCATTTTCTAATAATTATATGAAATCAAATAGAAAGCTGTTGGGAAATGACAAAGTGTGGTGGGATGGGTGTTAAAGAGCCTTCTAGTATCAAATGGAGACTTATGCTCCTTTTAATGTCCTGTTTGCAGAAATATACCAACATTCCTTTTCACTGTGTTTATGTATCTCGAATCTTTCACAGGATTGGAAGAATGTTTGTTAGAGGAATAATATTTTTCATCGTGATGCCTTTGCCGTATAATTAAAAAGATGACAAAAGCATTTATAAAAATGTATTACTAGTATTTTACGGATATTAGCAAAAAGAAAACCCATCTTCATTTGAGAGATAAGAAATGAACACATTAGGTTCTTCAAAGAAAAATCTGTATCTGTATGAGAGTTGATTTTTTTTTTAAATAATGTAAATAACCAAATGTGAATGATTTGTACTTATTGCTTTGTCATTCTAGACTAGTCACAGACTATAGACTTAGGGATTCATTCATTCCTTTAATTTTTAAAGTTACAGACATTGTCAGATAAGAAAGTACACACACCCATTATTTTTGTAAAATATTTTCATATTAGTATGTATGTGTGTATATATATTTCCAAACGGCAGTGGTCTAGAAAATATTCCATCAAGGTTAGTAGTGGACGGTAACTTGGTTTAACAAAGACTCCCCTGCAAAATCTGTGCAGAATTATGATCTCTGGTGTGTTATAAATACACAGGCAAGTCAGATGTAAAATGGCTCTGAGTATGATTTAAAAAACTAACATAAAACCCCTTTCTGATTATGTCAGTCTGCATATGCAAAGAGAGAATCCATGTTTTTACTAATAACGATGCTAAGGAATGAAAAAATATTTGAAACAATTATATAAAAAGGGCTATATTCTTCATACAGAGCGCTCTATTAAAAAACTGACTCCTTCTTAGTTACAACCATAATAAATTCAAGTACTAAACCAGCTAAAAGACCATGAGAGCCATGACAAAGTCCGGAAGAAAACAACCAAATCAATACTGTTTTTCTCTAAATTAATGCAAAACCAGCGTCCATAATACAACCAGTACAACGAAGAACAGACTACAGGAAATACATGAGTTGTTTCTGGTAGTGTCAGAGAGACTGCTCTTCTGGCTTTTTCATCATCTATGGTAACATAACTCTAGAATCAGAATAACTTTTTACAGGGAAAATAATTCCCTTTGTGATAACTGAACTTCCCTTTAAGTTCACAGACTTAAATTTCTATGGTTTATTTGACAGTTTTTATCTTTTGCAATTTATTTTTAACATAATAGACTGCAAGTGGCTGAGATTATACAGAGGACCTAATGACTCTTCCTTTCTTGGGGATGAAGATATTTGTGAGAGAGTTTTGTAATTAGCTGATAGTACATCATGAACCGTGCAGGGTGTTCCTTTGTGGCTCACTTTCAACAATTGTTTTCTCTCATGCAAACAAGTGAAGATAACAGTCATTATGCTTCCTGAGGACTTCAGTTCCCTTCAGGCAATTTCAGAGGATATCAGGAACTGTGTAAAGTAAAATTAATGCTCTTGGTCTGTTTCATTGTGTGGAGAAACTGATATTCAAGAGGAAAAATTACTGAAGCTTACAAGTGGATTCAACATAACAACACAAATAAAGATCTGTTAGCTTTTATTTTCATTTCTCATCCTCTGGACCAAAGTGCCTTCCTGGAGTGAAGATGTAATTTTTTAGAAATATAAATACATTAACAAATTTGGCATTATAGATAGTTTTAGGTACTCTGTGATCTTGGAATAGTTCACTTTACTGTTGCCAACTAGCCCCAGCACAGCAATGACAGCTCATGTTTTATAGGCTAGAGTTTCATAGAAGATTTAGTAGTAGATCCAACATTTACAGTTTCTTTCCTCAGATATTTTTCACAAATGATCTTATTCAATAAAATAAATCTTTATTTATTTCATTTTAGAAAATGCAATTATTTAAGCAAGTAATAGGGAACACGTATTTTGGTGTTTAAAATTTTGCAATTGGGATTCAAATAGTGAATTTTTATTACAGTAGAAAAATGAAGAGTGCTTTAGGAAATTATTAAATTTCTATGATGCTATATTTAAATTGTAAAACTCCTGCATCCCTCATGCTCAGGTGCATGGACTAAAATCTTACTCCTAACATTACAGACCGCTGTGATTAACTTGACCCAGCTGGGTTCGAGTAGGCTGTTCAAATACCTACATGTATTTCTATCTGCAGCTGTTTGCAGGAAAGTGGCTATGGCTATTGCTAGCTATAATTACTTTAGCTAGTAATTATGTTAATATGATTGAATAAGTTTAGCAGAATTGCTCAATGCTAAAACCCATAGCAGCTGCCGAACTCTAAAAATTCCTTTTGAAAGAAATAAAGTTTTCATTAGGTAGACAATTTAAAGAGCGGAACTGGTAGATGCTAGCTGTGTGCACTGCCTCGTGGGACTCTCATCTGAGCTCAGGATGAGTTACAGTGATGTTCTCTGGGTACATCTGCTCCAAAATCGCTATTGCAGTTGTATCTCTGGCTGATTTCCTCACTCCCCCCCAATTTGTATTTGTCTTTGCAGACTAGCTGGTTGGCTGGAAAAAAGGAATAGATACAGACTTGTCCTGTGGGGAAGTCAGAAATGACCCACTGAGCCACAAAAAGGTTTTCTACAAGAGTATAAATCTTATCAAAATACTTGGTGGTATTTTTGCTGTGAGATCCACTCCACCATGATCAGAATCATAATTTTCTGCCCAAGAAGCAAGGGGAAAACACCTCTTATCTATATGAAAAAGAGCAAAACCATTTACATCTCAACCTTTAAGCCACTCAGTTATTGCCTCTGTGAAAATAAGTTTCATAGCTCGTTACCTATCTATTAGATTTTATCTCGATTTTCATTCCAGAATGAATACATGCTTTTGAATGCAACTGAAGTTCCTGTCAAGAAAAGTCATAAAGTCAACTACAGCTATTTTTGTCTTGTCAAACATAATGCTAGAAAAATGAGTATGCATATAATGTATATGACAGAGCTATATGAACAGCAGGAAAGTCAGGAATCTTTGCATATAGTTTTATTTATTGGAAATGCACCCGTTTTTGAAATCTAGCATCTAGGACAAAGACAGAATTTTTTTCCCCTTAAATGCAGTTAAGCTGAATTTGCAGTTACAGAATTCTAAGACGTGTTTGTGGTTGGCTTCTGGGTAAGGGAAAGAAAATGCAAATTCCTCTGTAATAATACCGTGGTTTTTGGGTTTTTGACTGCTCTCCATGGAAAGTCATGTTTTTTAGGTAGCTTTAATTATTTCTGGTGAGGCACTTTAGATTTCAGATGCAGTTGAGGCTTTGATGAAACCTAACTTTGACCTTACTTATTTTTCAAAAACTCTGCTGTAAGTATTGAATAATAATAACCGGTCTACTTCAGGGATGCTGTGGTTACAGGTCAAACATCAACTTTTTAGATGATTCTTCTTGATTCATTAGCCTTGACTGTAACTTTAATGCCCACTTCGACATAACTGAGAACTTCACAGTTTGGAAAAAACAAACGCTAAACAAAATGCAGTATAGAGAAGGCTGACAATGTGAAAAGGTTTAAGTGTATGAAGAGATTTTAAAAGTTTGGTTTATTTATGTTATTCAATTTAAGTAGTATGATTTCTTTTTTTATCCTTACATGTAAATATCTTTTTTTCTTCTCACTTGCCCTTTGAAAATAATTGTTTTCAAAACTATATGATGTATCACTGTTTAGTCCTATATTGTAACATAGGATTAAATACATAGGTCTTTTCAAAAGTAAAAGTAAAAAAAAAAGTAAATCTACATTGTATTTCCATGGAAACTACAACAGACACGAAAAGCACAATGACACTGTTTGATAGAGCAAATTCTCAGCTACAAAACAGCACTTTTTGACATAGTTCTCACCACTGGCTGTGCATTTTCTCCAGCAATGAACAAGAGCCTGCGTGCCATGCACATTTTAAAAACCTGCACAAGCGGAGGGGATCCACCATCACTGTCACCACTGCTGAAACGGGCCACCCACCACCTCACTGTGCCACATCCACTCTTTGGTCTCCGTAACATTCAGCAAGTGACGATGAAAGTCAATGGATGCAATTTTTTTCCACATGGAGGAGTTCAATTACACCCCTTTGCTTCACACACGCTCCCATGTCAGAGGCCACGCTGTCAACCTGTCTCTCTGCTGCCATCTGTCTCACGGCAACAAAATTTAATGGAATATTGGCAGGAAGGTTCAACCTCTGCTGCCACACCACCAACATTCGCCTCTGACATCATGGGCCAACACAACAAAATAGCAGGCATGACTTTCGGAGCAGCCCTCAGTTTCTTCACCAAGAATTTTAGAAGAAGGTGCCTAACCATGAAGGGAATAGAGATTTTTGAATTGTCTCTAAATCAGAGTGTGATGTTTCAAGATTGATAAATCCTAGAAAGAGATTGCATATTATAAGGGTCATACTAGAGCTATAAATTAGAGCGTACACCATGAAAGCTTTCTGGTATTCCCATTATGAGAGTGAAATGATTCTCGATCACTGCATGTTGCATGCAGATTTAATTAATGCTGAGCAGGCTGTAGAGAGAGGAAGCCACTTACTGTGATTTTATTAATTCTGAAGAAGCTGATGCTAGGTGCCTCCATACTGTATGTATACACATCATTGGGCATAGGTTGTTGGGGAAAGGTGAGGAATAGTATTAAATGTTTAGCAGTTATTATCAAGAAAGCTCAGTGTGAACCCGTCATAAGTGAAATTAATCTCTACTGTGAATTCATTGGAAAAGATGGTAACATAGCTGTTGAAATACGTACCAATTGTCTAATGTTTAAGAAGTTTTAAATTATTGAATTAAAGCACGTCTATCAAAATCAGTTATAGAGTACAGTATAAAATGTGTAAATATTCAAAAATAATTACACCAAAGGAAGACTGGTGTGAAGGCAAAAACAGGATTGAGATTACTCAGCTCTAGTGAAGGGAGGTGTTGTTCAAGGCCTTCCATCATCATCATGGTTTGGCTGCGCGACGAAGATTTGGGAAGGGCTTTACCCAC
>NW_010389049.1:19137-22241 GCF_000710305.1 Buceros rhinoceros silvestris | reverse complement strand
GCACTTATTTAATTTTTCCGGTTGTAGATCCAGATACCCTGAGCCACAAACCCGAGCAGTCCGTCAGTGGGGTGAGATCACCAGTGTTTAGGAGGAAAAAAAATCATCAACCTGTTCAAAAACAATCATATCTGTCTCCTGCTCCACGTATAGCATTCTTAATATTGGCTGTGACCAAGGGACAATTTCTAGCTATTATTTACATATTTTATTACTTATAAATAAATCTTTTGCCAATAGATTAAATAGCGAGGAATCAGACACAGCCTGCAGAGAAGCTGAAGAAGGCTGGAGAATTGGTTAAGGAAACGAAGAGCTACTTTGGGAGATCTGGAGGGGGTCTCGTTTCGTCTTAGGAGCAGTAAGGTTAATAGACTTTGCCTGACTTCTCCCACAGTTAAAATTGAGTTGGATTGTCTGTGGCTTATAAAAAGAAGCAAAATGTCTCATACTGGGTTCTGGCATTGCTGTGACCGGAAAGTCAGGACAAAGGAAGGCCAGACACCATCCACCAAGGGTGATTTAGGAATAATTAAATCAAGTCTGCCATGATGCAGGAAGGTTGAATCAAAAAATGCCCCAGTGAAAGCTTAGCAGGATGTGGGGTAGAAGTAGACCGACTATCCCAGAAGGCGTGCAACAGGAGGCTTGGTCCGGAGCGCTAATTCCAAATCTGTGGTCCCTCCCCAGTCAGATGCCGCCAGTTTAGGTGCACTGGAGTAAATATGGATTTGTTTTCTCTGTGGAGTGGATGGAAAACTGGGTGAAAATATGGCAGGGTGTGGTGATGATCTGAACAGGAGAGAGGAAACAAAATTCAGCTTTGTTTTGTTTTCAGTTCTAGACAGAAACAGACCTGCAACATTTAGGTGTAGTCGTATATTCTGTAACAAATGGTTAAGACCTCCAGTTGTACCAAGAAAGGGCTGGGAGATGACAGGCCAATAGTCTGCAAATACCTGCAGGATAGAAACACCAAAAGGGGTAGTAGATTTTGTATTGCAAAAGGGGCAAGGGCTAACCAGGGATGAGAGCTAAAGGGGGAAAACTTCAGCTGAATGTCAGGCAAACGCTCCCGCCAGCGAGCCTTGCTGGGCCTGGGTGCTTTTGTTGGAGAAGGGTGGAGGGGAATGCTTGAAATCTAAACTGTATCAAAATTGGAGTAATTTTTCTTGTGGTCCCAGAGAGAGAAAATACAGTTAATATGCCTCTACTGTCCCTAGAGTTCACAGATTTGTTGGAGCTGAAGGAAAACTGAAAAGAGAATGGATTCAGGAATTAATTTAAAGAGGGTTCTCATTGCAGGCAGGTCCCTTGCATTTACATGCTGCTTTTGTTAGTAATATTATCGATCTGGTGGAATCCTTTCAATTTTGAATAGCGGAGGATATTTCTGAGATTTTCTGTTTACGCTTTCTGGAATTACAGGGTTTTTCTGAAATTCAGACATATTTTAGAAAAATACTTTCTTTCATCTTTTCTTCCCCTTCTGGGAGCTACATGTTTCTTAGTTTGATAATATATTTATATATTTACATTGAAAAAAGGCTGCAATTTATTGTTGGTTAGTTTTGGTTGGTTGGTTGGGAGGTTTTTTTTTCATTGGAATGTTGTTAGTTTTTTACCAAAAATTGCATTTTGTGTACTTGGGGAGGTTGGAAGGTGGGAGTTTTAACCCTCAGGGGAGTGGAAGTGGTCTGAGACATCTCATCCATCCCCTGAAAGACAGGCTCTCATCTGTCTCGGCTTTCCAGCTGCTGATTTTTCAATCTGGTTGTCCTGAGCTGAGAACTGGCTGCACAGAGATGGGTTGGGCTGCTGCCCACCCAGAGCAGTCCAGGAGGATTTCCAGAGGATAATGGGGTAATGCAAACTGGCAAGGAGCAGCTAATGGGATATCTGAGTGGAAGCAACCAGGGTAACGACAGAGGAAGGAAGCTGGCACTGGCTCTTGTGAGGAAGGGCTGATGAAAAGCATTGGAGAGCAGAGAGAGTGGGTAAAATGTTTGGAGGATTCAGCTGAGGACTGGGGCTCCAGGGAAGGATTATTTGCTCATGGAGGCTGAAGAGGCTAAGGACCAGCAGCTGGGAAAGGCCTCAGCACCTCTACAGATGGGGTGCTGAGGGGATGCTGCTTTATCTCAGCACGACTATCGAAGGGTTAAGAAACCTTTGGATGCGAGAGGAGGAGGGAGGTTGGTTTTAAGCTGGGCCAAGGGTGGGTTCCTCTCCTTTCAGAGGGAGGGTGAGGGACGCAGAAACCCCCAGGATCCTCACAAGATGCAGCAGGGTCTGAGATGTAAGAGCAGCTCCCATCGATGCTTGTTGCTGGTGCTCGCTGCTGGGGAGGGACCATCTCCAGAGGGAAGTTCCTAAAGGGAAGGTGATTTTTAACTGTTTAAAGCACTGTCTTCTGGTTCTCCTTTCACCTGGTATCTGACCTTTTGTGCACAGAAACACAGGAGATGGGGTGGGGGGGGGTGTGTGTGAAAGCTATGTGTTAATAGGTTACCCAGGTTTCTGTAGCTTCTATGTCCATTTCTCTGACTCTTTATCATCTTTGCTTCTTATGTTTTTTGATTAAAAAGTTTTACTCCCCTCAGGACAATTTTCACATCCTACCAACTCGAGGAGCTGGAAAAGGCCTTCAATGAGGCCCACTATCCTGACGTATATGCCAGAGAGATGTTGGCCATGAAAACAGAGTTGCCAGAAGACAGGATACAGGTAATCATATCTCTCTTGGACCCCCTTATCCTGTCCCTCTCAGCCATGTTCATCCCTCTCTGGAGAAAAGGTAGCAGCATGGGAAGGCTGACATTGCTCTGAATAAATCTCCCAAGGGTGTCTGCTCTCCAGCTCTCAACCGGTAGACAGCCAGATCAGCTGTTCTTGGCAGATTTGTGCTTGGTGTTTGTATGCCAATGTGTGCTGTACATGACATCTTGTACTGGTGATCCACAGTGTGTTTGACAGAGGGAATCCTAAATCATTGAAGGGGAGCTGGTGTGCAAGGAAAGACCGCAATGTTTTGAGGTCTTGGTGGTATAGGCAAGAAGAGAGCCTCACATAGACTGGGTCTGTGTGGACAGTGGGGGAGGGGA
>NW_010389049.1:9029-19046 GCF_000710305.1 Buceros rhinoceros silvestris | reverse complement strand
GAAAGAGTTCTCTGCTCCTTGGGACACAGGGCAATGCACAGCTGTGGTGTAGGCAGCTAGTACCACCGTGGGCAGGACCACGGTGTGGGAATAATGTGTGAGTCCCAGTGAGGTGTTTGTACTATCTCTTTCATTTGCCTCAAGTGAAGTTCTCCTGAAAGTTTCTAGGGAAAATTTTTCCTTAATTTTTAATGTCTGGAGTTTAAATGCATGCCAGTCCTGTCATGCCAGTGTGTGCAGTATCGCTGCTGTGTGGTGAACAGTGATGAGCAGCCTGAGCTGCAAGGCTGTGCCAGCACCAGCCTTTGGCATGTGTGGCAGCCACTATGCAAACAATCATTACAGCCCCAAAAAGCCAGAGAAGACCTACAGCTACTGCGTACAGTGTGGTAGGCACAATGTGCTTGGACAGTCCAAACGTGACATTCACAAGGGTGGACTCCAGCAATTCTTTGTCTCCTTCCTCCCAACCTAGCTCATGCTAGGTTGCTGCACAAGGCAGGGGGCTGTAATGGCCAAACCTTGAACCTACTTACCTTTCTTGGCTCACTGGGGTTTAAACTGGCCTGCTCCAATTTAACAGTGGTAGTGGCTGCCTCTGTGGCTGGTGCATAGCAGTTTCTACAAGAGGCATTGGCCTGAGTACCACGTGGTGTTGGGAAAGTCCTGGTTTCCATGATTTCTCCTTCTGCTCATACAGTCCCTACTGCAAGTCTGGAACCTGCCAATCCGTTCATTCAGCCTTTACTCTTTCTTTGCTGAAGAGATGACCCAGGAGATTGCTCCCTTGTGGGTTTGCAAAGTAGCTCAGGGGGCACTTAGCAAGATAACAGCAATGCTGGAAGCTGCTGAGGTGTGACTCTGCCCAGGGACAGGGAGATCCTCGCAAACAAAAGTTTGCCCTCAGCCCTGAGCCCCCCTCACTACCCTCAGTCTTGTGCTCATTCAAGAGTGACATTTTTATAAAAGCAAGCAGTGCTTCTTACCCTGTTGTTCTGGCAGGACTCCTGATGACAGGATTTCCACCGGTCTTCAGAGATAATGGCCCATCATCTGAACTTCTACCTGATGCATTAGGATTTTGCTCTGAGCAACAGACCCTGATGCTTTGCCTGTAGAGACAACGAGCTAGATGATGGGTCACTTCTCCACTTGTGACCCTGTAAGACATGGAGTCAACAGGGGAGTTTAGTGTTGCCTGCACCCACCATCTGATGCTTGGCTGGGAAGAAAATTCTTTGATTTCTTATAAAGAGCCTTTTCAAGGAAGAGGTTCATCTAGTGGCACAGTAGATGGTACCTCTGCGGTTCAGTGTTTCTCCGGCTAGAGCTGAGGGCCTTCACTGTGGGTGAGGCAGAGGGAGCTGTTATGCACACAGTGCAGAGCTGGACACTGCTTCAGCATCTGGGGCATCCTTCCAGTGCTAAGACTCCGTGTTTTATCTGATTTGGAAGTGAAATAGTGGCCAACATATATTAGCTGTCACTGACTTTGCTGCCAGTATGTCATTGTGCACCTGGCTAATGAACAACTGCCTACTCCTCCTGTACTGCAGAGTTTTTAAACCTAGGAGTGCTCGTTACTGTGACCCTTCTGCCCTAGAGTTCAGGTTAGTCTTGAACAGCAGAAGCATCCCCTGGTGTGGCTGTTTTGAACATCAGGTGTTCCTAATGGCACATGTATTCCAGGAGAAAGTGCTTGTGAGTAACACTTTTCCTCATCATGAAAGGGGAAATCGTGAGAAACAGCAGAAATTCTGCGACATCTATGTGTGAGAGCACGAGCACCCTGACAACATGAGTATCGGGGTTATGTAGCAGTCCCGAGCACCACTGATCTTTCCAATGGATTGGCACCCTGTTGTCCCTTACCACATATTCCATGAAGATTTGTTGTCCATACTTTTTTGTGTGTCACAAGCCATGACAAGATGATGCCCAGCCTTGTTCATGCTTCTTGATATTTCACCTCATATCCCTTTTCAACTTTAGTCCCTTTTGTATGAGCCTAATTCTTCTCCCCACACTCTTTAAATAAATCTAAGCTATTTCTTGTCCAGACTGTCACTTTTGGTTTTCATCATCTCTTAAGCTGTGAAGATCTTCTCTTAAATCATTCTTCATAAATCACACGATTTATGAAGTCTCTTAATCATGTGGTTGTTCTTCTGTGAAGAACATCCTGCCTGTCAGTCTTCCTGAAGATAAGGGACATTTTTTTCCAAGGCACCACTCTTTCGCATTGCATGCATCTTCCTCCCATATTGAGCTGGCTGCTCCTGGAAGGAACATGAGCATCCACCAGTTGGGTAATGTGGGAAAAGAATTTAATTTTCCTAGTGAGACACTTTGCACAAGTCAGACCAGCACTGTGGCCATTTTGCAAGGTACTTGGAAAAGACTGTGCTAATCAATGTATTTGAAATTAGATTTTAAATAAGTTATCCCTCTTTAATTTATTAATATGTGACAGTTCCAAACTTTAAACACCAATATCTACAATATTAAAGTTCAGTAACAATTTGATTTGGGATTATTGAAATGAATGTTTATGTTTGTCATTACAGTATGTCTCCTACTGATCAAATAAATGAACTATTCAGTTCAGTATATCCCAAAAATAAGATCCTCACTGCCGTTGTGGGGACACTAGATTCATCTTTTAGGGAAACTAATCAGTTAAAGAGAATAAAAGTGCTAAAATTTGACAGTTCTTGTTGTTAAATGATTGTATGATAATTATATGGATGAAAAAGTTTTGGACAAATAAATTTGTTCATGTAAGCAAAAGGAACCCCAAGCTGATGCTGGTGCTGTGTGTGCGAAGTGGGCATTGTTGTGTATCAAGCAAGCTTTGTCAGGCAGCTAAGAGATCAGTTTTGGCTAAAACCAAAACAAAGCCAACTGAAACTCTTAACTGAAAATATATTGTTTAAGCTGCTATCAGATTAATACATTTTAGAATTGAGATGGGAAAGTAGAAGCATTCGTACAAGGAGTATTTTTCTAGAATAAGAGGCTTACGCTTAGGTTTTGCAAAGAAGTTGTGTATTTAGAGGTGAACGTGGTTTGGAGAGGCCTGAGGAACCTGTATGGCACTGAGCAGGAGTTCAGGATTGGACCCACGAAGTCTTCTCAAGGAACAACATAGAAAGTGTGAAAGAAAAATGTGCTTTATGCAGCTTTAGCCTCCCTGACTTTTCCCCACTCTGCCAGCTTTTCCTGCTGGCTGCAGGGCGTTGAACTGGAGCTGTAATCCCACAGTGTAGGTGTGGAAGGGGGATGATTGCTCTATGCACTGGATGACTGTTTCTTTAATCTGTGCCTGGAATGGATGCAAAGGGATTTCTTAGTGCTGGATAAAGTGCTTGTCACTGTCACTTTCAACACGTGAGGACCTGTCTATCTAAAACTTTGGGTAACTCTCACACGTAGAAGAGAGAAAGGCCAGCAAGAGGCATAGTGCCAGCAGGTTCCCATCTGTATTTCTGTAGAGCACATTCACAGAGATCTTGTGGCTGGAGGGAAATTACCAAAGCAATGAAGGTGGTTGAAGGTAGATTACCAAGATCATCTCAAGCAGCTGAAATGTTTGTGTGAACAAATAATTTCTATATAAATATATATTTTTAAGAAGCGTGAGGCAAGAAGTTAATCATGAAATAGAGCTGAGCAGCTAGTGCTGGCTACCTTCGCCAGTAACTCCTGAGCACGGGGGAAAGACATGGCAGTGTAATACCAGATAAGTGTCGTTAACTTCCCCAATGCTTTTAGAAATGTAAGACGTGTGTAAGTGAGAGTAATAATATTCATCAAATTTACTAGCTTGGTGAACACTTACGAGCGTTTCTTGTGGTGTATGGTGCATCTTTGCCTCCATGTCTTTAATCGGTGTGAGGAGTTCATCCACTTTGCTGCCAATTAAATAACATGCTTGTTTAGTTGATCAAATTCATATTCATTTCAATTTTTCAATTAAGTGTTGCTTAATTTGGCCCTTTCTGTAATGAATTGTTATTACCCTTTATCTATAGCCTGTTTTCAGTCTGTGTGCTAAAACTTAGTTTACAAGTTAACTACCAGTGCTGCAAACAGACAGGCTGGCTGATGGGCAGGAGCGGAGCAGAAGCCCGATCAAGCCTTCCCGAAGGGATTACTGTCTGAAAAGCTTTACACCACATGACTTTGGACAGAGGAAGAAAATGTCACAGGAGTCAGGAAGGAAAACAGAGGGCTGAGAACATCTCTCCAGCTTCCTGTGAGGTGGCGACTCTTCTGCTTGTTGCTAGACAATGCAGGTTATCTGCCCAGCTTGTGGGATTTACCCTGCTACAGCTGGAGCTGTAGGTGCAGTTTAAAAGGTGGGTTTTGGTGCAGAGATACAGCATTATTACAAAATTTGGCAGAGATACAGAATTATTTTGTACACCCAGATACAGTTTCAGCCACTGACTACTTTTCTAAATGGCAAAGAAAAACAAATAAAATCAAACGACTACCTTTACCTTCTGCTCCGTTCCTTGCAAGATGTTTATGGCTGTCACAGCTTAAGGGACAGTGTGGTTTTGGTGTGCTCCTCCACAGTATTGGGAGGGAAATGGTGCTTTGCAATGACAGCTCCTTCCTTGTTCTCACCATGGTTTGGAGAGACCATCACTGAGGGTCGGGAGCACTTAAGCTCCCTCTGGGAGGAAATGCGAGCAGGCAATAAAATAGGCTGTAGCACATCATTGCTGTAGAGCGCCTTTCCCCGTTGTGGCCAGGACAACGAGGAATGGCTCTGCAGGCTCAGTGCCAGGCTTTGACAACTCACACTGTTTTCTGTGCATTTATCCCCGTTTTCTTAACAACAGTAGTTTAAAGGTAAAAATTCTCTGAGTTAGCCTAGGCACTGCAGTTCTTCGTTCACTTAAGCTCTTCTGGAAAGAGTATCCTAAATCTGTGTGCTGGTAACACTTGCATTCACTCCTTGTTTTAACGATGAACTTTCTTTTCTCTCCTCTGATACTACTGCAAGTTTCCAAAATTGAATCTTTAAAAAATAATTTGGCAGTCCAGCAAGTTTAATAGTTCATTCCCCATCAGCCTCAGGATATCTGGCAGAGGAAACAGCTGATCATTGTGTGTTCAGGTTTTCCTTTAATGACCCTTTATCATAAAGTTTTCCTTCTTTCCTGACTTTAAATAGAGATTTCTTTTTTTAACGGTTCGATAACATAGACACTTCAGTGACACGGTTAATTTACCCTCCCCTTTATTTCTTAATGGATCTATTTTTCTCTTTACTCTTAGTCTTTTACCCTGGTAGATCTCCACAAGCTCTTCTCATTCTTCTCAGGCAGCATGAATCAACTCTGCCTTCTCATTGTCCTTTTTTGTAGGTGTCCTGCGAGCCAAGTTTTGCACAGGCCTATGCAGAAATATAAAAAAACACTACTATCTGCTTGATGCACCAAACTGTTGAGAAGTCTAGTCCCCTCTGCGTGATTCCCCTACTTGTGAGGCTGGCAGGTGCTTCTGTTTAGCAGAAAAGTGAGTTGGAAAAACCCCTATTGCTACAATATGCTACAGCAAAGGTGGCTTCACCGGAGGCTGTGAGAAAGCATTAGGTGCTCTTCTGTCTACTCTGACCAGCGCGGCTGTGAGAGCAGCATGAGGGGTTCAGTTTAGGACCTGCCTGGTGTGAGAAGCACAGTTTTCTCCCTACTTTCTGTTTCTGTGGGCTCCCAGCTGTCTGAGCAAAGACAAAACTGAAACTTTGGCTGGTAGTTATGAGAGCTTTCAGCTGCTGCCTTCTTTCCAAGTTCATAGCAAGGGAATGCAAGTGAAGCATTGCTTACACCGGCTCACCTTCCTGTGATGTATGTAAAGGCCCATGTCATGCAAGTTGCACGTTCATAAACATCTTCTACTTCTAGAAGTAACCTACTGACTGACTTGTGCTTGTCTGTTGGAGCTGACCTGCTACAATGTGGATAATCAACAGCACTTTTCAGCTGGCTTGGCTGTACTCATGCTGCTCAGCCAAGCCGGTGCAGCCAGGCTGCCCACCCATGCCTCTGGGAAGCTCTGGCTCACATGCACCTGCAGGCTCTGCAGGGTATGTCACTGGGGGGAACACCTTTACATCCACACTACCCTTCCCTCTCCAAAGGCACTGCCTGTCTCAGCCAGAAGGAGGCTGGACTGTGAGTGTTGTTGGGAAACAACCCCATGAAAGGATCTAGCCAACACATCCATGTAAAATGTATGTGATGAGTATCTGTGCCAGCCACTGCTCTTATCAGATGTGGCAGTGATGTCCATTCCAAGATAACTTGTTTTATGTCCATCAAGTGTTTTCTATTATCTGTCGGTCCCTTTGTATCTCTGGCTTCACTGCTGTCCTTGCAACTCAGAGTCCCTTGTGACTGTTACTACAGCTCCCTGCCATTTGTCAGTTGGTTGGATCAACCCATTGGGATTACATGATGATCATGACTGAGATCAAGGCTTCAGTGGCTGAGTGACAACTGAGGGAGGGTCCCTGCCTGGGAGATCTTGGGTGGACTAAGCATGGGGGATACCCAAGAGTGTTCTGCTGAGATCAGATGTGCTGCCATGGTGCAAGCAGCATCCACACGGGAGTTGCATGTTGCCAGCTCTGCAGGCCACACCATCAGCTGTGCCGTGCACTAGCTTGAGCTGACAATATCCAGGCACAGCAGCAGCCAGTGCCTGGAGAATGAGTCTTCCACAGCTGTAAGGTGTCTTGTGAAAAGTCCAGGAGTTGTGCATTGCCCAAAGAAGGTTAAGGGTGCACAATGCCGAGGAACACGTAGAGCCAGGAGCAGACATGTGGGAGGAGTAGAGTGTTGAAGGGCCACCCCAGTGCAGCCAACATAACTGCCAGTTGTGACCTCTTGATCAGAACTGCTGTTCTGGCTTGCTCTTTGCCTCTGGTAGTCCTCCTTCTTCTACAAGAGAGCCCAGTGAAGGATTTGCCAAGGATGGGTGATTAGCCCTATCTTGCTGCATGAGGCAAGGAATTGCAAACACTGTCCTTACTACTTATCTTTCCGATGGGAAGACTGACGGGGACTGCAGCCTTTTGGAGCTCAGTCCAGGCTGCTACGTGGAAACTTATTACAACACGTTACAATGTTTTACAATACATAACACATCTCTGTAGCTATCTTGCCACTAATGCTGCAACACACCAGGAGTTCCTGTGCCTTGGAGAGCCTGCTCTGGAGCACTTGGGGGATTTTGCAGGCTGCTTCCGTACACACAGGGATGGGCTTGAGCCTTATGTCAGGAAATGGTGGGCATCAGTTAGTGCTGCAGACACCAGCTCCTCTTGATGCACAATCTCTGGCTCCTATGTTTTTTTCCAGAGAAGGCAAGAACACACCTTTGCCCTTTGTTCTGTGTGTATTCATAAAGGAAAGGGCAACATACAGCTGCTTCTGGCATGCAAGGGGCAGCTCCAGAGCACAGGCAGTGCTCCACAGCCTCTGAGGAAGGCTGGTGTCCGAAGCTCTGATTTTGGTGCCTGTTGAAAAGAGGCATCTTCATGATGTGTCATTTCTCCTCTGACTGCCCTGACTTGCCCTGCTCTAACATGAAGGTGATAGTACGGTGTGTCCCTGCATGTTCACAGAGAGCACTGCATATGGATGTTCATGAAGACCTATGCCAATGTCTCCTCTGCGCCAGAGGACCTGCAGAGCAGTGTTAGCTGGGGAAAAGAAGACAAAATTTAATTATTCAGGCAGCTCACTCAATGGAGCCAGGCATTGTGAGCACCCAGAGAGTGGGTATGCCATATCACCTTATATGATGATATCAAATGTCTCCCTGGGTTTGTGTGGACTAGGATGATGGGCATGCTCTTTCTAGTTTTCCTGTGACTATCATGCACCCACGACCCTGATGTTTTCCCTGTTTTTCAGCCAGCATGTTAGGAAAAGAAGGATTTGCCATGTCCCATCATCTGGCAGTCTGTACTGAGCTGTAGCTCTAGCTAAGCTTCTGGTCAGCTGGCATCATGGTCTGGCCATGATGAAGTCAATGTCTCAGGGATGCATTTTCTGTGCACATGCGTTGCACTGATTGAGTGTGTGCTGACCCACTAATCTTGCTATACCTTCCATGCATATTGTGTGCACATTTGTTTTTCTTTGGGGAAGATGAAGCCCTGCATCTGATTAAGTTATCCACTTCTCAAAGGTTACAAGAAGTGAGAAAAAATGTCACCACATGTAGTGGCAAGACCAGGTGAAAACCCCATATTTGCGCCAAGGGGACACAGCTTAAGGCATGTTCCTTGGTCAGGAAGGATTTTACAGCTTTGACTGCGTAAGTCAGATAAATTGCAACAAGTAGCTACAGTTGGCCCATGTTTTGCTTTTAAGAGCAGGATTCAGAAGGCTGGTGGCATGGTAATAGCACGTACGTTTTTGCTGGATACTGTATTGAGCCTGTATTCAGTGTGTGTTGTGTGCTGGTTTAGCTTAGAGGAGACCCAGGTTTGAATGAACTGTTAGGACTTCGCTCAAGAGGGATGAGTACTCTCTTACAGTTCGTCTCAGTACATCTGATTGGACCTGTTAGCCAAGTTAACTGGACACGACTTCGGCTTTTACCAGGAAGGGCTCTCACCATGCTGGGTACAGGCATTGCTCTTTCTAATGTGAGCCCTGAAAGCTCTTTTCCAGTGTTTAGTAAGAGGAGGGATGATGAGTCCTGTGATCAGCCATGTGCAACCTTTACTGGTCTCATTTAACTTCATATCCACTTTACACCATCCACAGAAAGTGGCATCACCATAAACAGTGCCAATAATTTTGACATTACATTTGTAAATGCAACAATAAACTGTTTCCAGGCTTACACAAGTGGTCCACCCCAGCAGCCTGGGGACAGGAAGCTTTCCTGGGGTGACCACTACAGGGAGGGGATTGGAGAAGCCCCAGGACCCAATCAGACCTTACACTCTTGTCGCAAGTCATTATAAAGCCCCAGGGCCCATAAGTGCCAATGGGATGTGCTGTGAGGAAGATAGGAGGCTGCTTTTTGCAGCCGCTCACATCCTCAGATGGGCCACCAGTTCTGTCCAATATGAGGATGAGGACATCGCTATTTTTTCAGAGGTTTTAATTTTGACTACTCTAATTGTAGGTACTTGGATTGAAAAGTAAGAAGTTAGAAAGGGAGACGTGTAGTCATCCAGAGGAAATGAGTGCTGATAGCGGCAGAGCCTTGGGCGTGGAGGCGAGATGGAGGTGTTCTCTGTTCTGCAGCTAGATGTACCAAAGAGCTTCAAGTGGGGAAGTGACAGGTATGCCATGGGGCATGATTTTTAGGAGTAGTGTTCTCCTGTGAGGGGGATAGCAGGCCTGACCAGATATTTCTGGCAAAGGTGTGAAGAACTTGCACTGAGAAACAGAGCTTCTCTGTGCCAGTGTTTTGCTGTGCATACATTGAGGTGACAGGGTCAGTCCAGAGCAGCATGACAGGGAAAGGGACATAAGCAACTACATGGTGTTGGTGTAGATGTCTGGAAGTTTCCCACGGCAGTAAACGCCACAGAGGGAAAAGATCTGGTGGACAAATGTAAGAAGTTAAGCTTCTGCATGGTTCAGCCTGAGACGGCTGGATCTCTGGGGGAAGAGCATGGTGCTGGATGGACATGAGTGTGTTGGGTCAGAAGGCCATTGGCACCACCACATCAGGTAGGAGCAGTACAGATTATAACATAACCCAAGGCATTGTCACCGGAGAAGTCCAGGAAGCTCACAAGCTGACTGGCTGGGCAGGACAAGGTTTCTCTGCTGTGTCCGCTCTTGAAGAGCTCAGTATCAGGAATTACTTCTTTGCAGGGATTGTACAGAGCGGTAGTTTGGCTCCCCGAAGCTGAAGGTTTGCACCAGGGGGAGTTGTCAGAGAGCAGAGAAGATATGCCTGTTAGTACACGGGCAGGATAAATGGTCTCCGTGTGGCCGCTGGGGTGACAGGATTTTGTGCCTTGCCTTG
>NW_010389049.1:6400-8896 GCF_000710305.1 Buceros rhinoceros silvestris | reverse complement strand
AGCCGAGTGCAGCTGCTCCTCGCAGCCCGGCAAAGGTGCCTGCTGGCGGGGCCAGCGCGCCCGCGGGCGCATTTGCTTGTGGCCACCTAGTGGCACTTCAGCGGGCGCTGCTTGGGGCCGGGAGCATCTTGTGCTCTGTGCAGCTGGGTACTTGAAGCACTGCTGTCGAAGGGCTGTGTCAAAGACAGGATGTGAGATTTGGTGAAAATTTCCCCATTATCTATCCCGGGATTTTCCTTTAGGAGCTGAGGAATGCTTGGGCAGGGAAAATAACTTTTTGTTGCATTAGAAAGACAAAAAAAGCCACTACCAGTTCTCCTGTCTGCGTGCCTCAGTTTGGAAAGTAGCAGCCAGGAAAAGGAGCATAACTCGTGCAAATTTTAAGTTGAAACAATATAGAAACAATATCTGTTAACATCCTAGGTGTCGTAAAACATCCTTTGGCTAATTCGGATTCCTGGCTCATGGCTTACCTCAGGGAGATGTCGCTCTTTAGCAGACAACGTTTCAGGAGCTGAATAGGTAAACAAACAAACCGATATGATCAATGCAGATAACAAGGACACGCTGAGTCTCAGGTCCCTTTGCAAAATGAGAGATTCCTCCTACTACAATTTGCTTTTCTGCATCATAATAATCCAAAGAAGAAAAACCTTGCCGGTTTTGAGTCCAAATTGCTGCAGCCCTGTGGTTGAGCACAGAGTGCTTCAACTTTTACTGCTTTGGGCGGTGGGTGCTGGGTTGTGAATTACATGATGAGGAAGGTTGGAAACATCCCCATCTTTAAGGCTTTGCAATACTGCTTATTTTGGTAAGGGGGCCTCAGAAGAACAGGCATGTGGAACAAGGATCCTGAAGATGATGAAGGTGCTAGCATTTGCTGCTATCGATTCATAGGCCGTGCCTGTTCTTGAAGGAGACAGTGTCAGAGTGACGTGCTCAGTGAGGTTAGAGAGTGTGTGACTCAGCTCTGACCAAGTGATAGGAACTGAGTTGATGGACAGATCCTCTCTGAGCGAGATGTTATGCTATCACCCTCTATTTGCCTGTGTCATCTTGAGAGCAGGTTTTGCAAGCGGATGGGTTTTGGCCTTGCTGCTTTTGTATTCCTGGAGGACCAAAACCCGTGGATATGGAAAAGCCTGCAGTTTCTGTAGGGTGTACAGGCACACCCAGCTTGCAGCGTTTATGTGTAGTGAGCACTATCTTATCCTGTTGCAGGTGCATGAAGGATGTCTTGTCAGAGGCATGCTTGGCTGCTGTCCCCAGCTCGGCCATGGCAGTGACCACTACAGATCTGGCCCTTGAGCATCCCAGGAGAGGGATTTGGGAGGCTAAACAGCAAACATGCATGAATGGGCTGAATGTTAACACGTCTAGTGGATAGTAATACAAACAGGTCTTCTTAGCTCTGTTGTCATTTTTTCGAGAAGAGGGTTTCTGGAATGTTGCACAGTGGGCACTTGTGTGATAATAAAAAGCTGTAAATCATCTGAAGATGTAGCACATTGGTCCAAAAGACTCCTCTGCATATCAGCTTGTGATAGCTTTGCACAAACATCTGATGTGCTTCAGTCTAAAATTCATCAGGGTTTTTAACAACTGCTCATGAAGTGTGAAAGCACAGATACAAACTTTTCACCAGACCCTGGTCTGTGCAACAGAGAACCAGGTGAAAATGAGTGAGAAGGAAGGTGCATGGTACAGAGCCACATCAGTAAAGCATTTCACAAAGCTGAGCCGATCCATGTGATGGGAAGGGGCAAGAGGAAACATGGACAAACTTAAACATTGCTTGAAGCTGACTGAATTTTACAGAGCTGGAGAAAGTTGTAGAATACACATCTCCAAGCAAAAACAACAAGCACCTAAAGAAGGCAGAATACCAAACCCGCAATTAAATGTAAATGTAAGGGTGAAACTCTACCCCAGGAAAAGTGAGGTGCCAATAATAAATAACTGTGTATTTGGAAGTTGTGGCTGGTGTACAAACGTAGCTGAAAATACATCAGAATTACCAGAGTGGTGCATAATTCAGCTCAGAATGAAGCTCCTGGTATTAAAGCAAGACGTCCTCCCGAGAAGTCCTCCTGACTTCGTTCTGCTAGAAATTCTGGAATTTCAAACTTTCCTTTTTCCTAGTCAAAACCTAGAGGAAATTCCCATCAAATGACAAAAATAGGTTTGGGAAATCTCAGAACAATCTTTCTGAGGAGTCAACATAATTTTGATTTTCCCATTTGAGTCTAGAGCATGTCTAAGATTAAAATACAGATCCAGAAGAAAGCAATAGATAGTTTTTATTACATTTTCACTGGCTAAACCCATTTCTTTCCTCTTACGGATGAATCAGCGTTTTTTGATTGAAAATTTTCCACTGGCTCTAGTAAAAACTGGGCTGCCAGCTGGCAGAGCTTCTGCTGGCTCCAGCATTTGTGTGGCACTGCCGTGGGAAAGGGGATGCTCCAGGGCAGCAGCTTTAGTGGCAGCAGACAG
>NW_010389049.1:2220-6303 GCF_000710305.1 Buceros rhinoceros silvestris | reverse complement strand
TGCTGGGGCAGGCTGACACTTAGCCAGTGATAAGGGCAGCGGAACATGAGACATGGGGGAGGATGTTTGGGGCATCAATGCAGGAGGGAGGGGAAGGGAAGAGGTGGTAAAAGCATTGCTGAAGAGGCAACTGGATAAAAAAAGTTGTCTACTTGGTTCTTGATGGAAAAAACTGTTCCTTACAGAGCTCCCAGGTGTGGCAACTGGTGACAAAAACAGCTGTACAAAGCTGAGTGCTGCAAGCTGCTCTAAGTACACGAAAAGGTGTCACTGCAGCCCCAAACCGAGGCAGATTTGCAGACATCAGCCCTTGGGTTGTGCAGAAATTTCTCACTGAGGCCAAGGGAGACGGAGAGGAGCTCAGTGGCGAGGGACATAACTATACTGGTTTATCCGGGGCAGAACTGGCAGGATCCTTTTCCTGGCCCCGGTGAGTTGAGCTGCCCCATTAAATCATGGAGGTGTCAGGGGTGGCTACCCCACCACCCTGATCTGGCGGGTGAGAAAGAACCATAGGGGTTTGTGCTGTGGTTGCAGGGAGGCGTGTGTAGCCTGGAGTGAGAGACCCTGCCAGCATCTTGCCGACTGCATCAGTGAGCAAACCCGTGTGTCACTCAGGCATGGAGCAGGCAGAGGGAGGAAGCTGTTTACTCCTAAGGGTCCTCTTTCAGGACCTGGCAGATTTGCAGCCATCCATGGTCCAGGGGTTACACTGGCAGTATGAGAGTGTAAATCGGACTATTTATCATGCAGAGGAGGTAACGCTGTGAAGCAGCCTGGCTGTAAAATCCTCTTTGACATGCACAGAGTGTCTTCTGCTGGGAGAAGCTGGGATCACAGCTGCGGGGACCACCACACCTCCCACCCTGCAGAGCTCCCTGCAGGGCAAGGCCAGTGGGCTCCAAGGAACGGCTAAGGCTGGCTGACATCGGTGCCAGCAAGCCACCCACCTACCCTGCAGCTCTGTCCTGCAGGGCTTCTGTGCGGGGCAGCTCCCAAAGAGGAAAGCTGAGAGGAGGACATTGCCCTGCGACTTCAGTCTCGTGGTCCCCACTGTGCGTCTGCTCCCCACTGCGGCCTGAGCTCCCCCATGACTCTGGGTGGTGGGGACAAGAGAGGGTTAAGCTGTCAGCTCTGTAATGTTAAACAGGTGTCAAAGGCACCTCCATATATCTGCAGATTGAAATCAAATTCTTTGCAGTATAAAAAGATAAATTACCCAGGCGATTCCCGCCTCATCCCACTCATCAGGCCAGAGCCAGACGGCAAGCAATTTTTTTTTTTTAATGTGCTAACGACCTAATCAAGCAATCAAGTCGGAGAAGATTGCAGAGTGACCCCGAGCATCCATCTGCCAGCAAGATCCATTCATTTCCATTCTGCCTGTACTTTCCAGAAAAGGGAGGAGAAAAAAATAAAAAAGGGAAAAAAAATCTAAACAAATTAACACCCAATTTTCTGTGTGTCTAATTAGTTAAATGAGGAGGTGTTTGGGGTGTCCATGGGGAGGGAGAGGCTAACTCTCAGAGAGGGACCTCGTAACTTCATGGCATTAATTAGCACAGGTCAATGGCGTGGTTCCCTGGGGACTAGCTGCTTTAATTTCCCGTGATATTTCAGCGCCTGAGGCCCATCGATTCAAACTGAAATTAACTTATTTTTCAATCAGGGCTGGGCTGCCCCTGGGGCTGACTCTTCCTTTGCCTCCTTCTGAATAGACCTCGAGCAATTTTTCATCTAAAGCTGATGCCTCTCCTCGGCTTGAAGGAGAGAAGCCGGGGAGGGAGGAGGGCAAGGGAGACAAGAAGAATGGAAATCAGAGAGAGAGCGCTAATAGATTTCTACGAGCATCCCCCTCATCTCCCTGCCATCACCGCCTGCCTCTCTGCTCACTGCCCCCCAGGTCACAGCTCAGAGATTATTCTGCCAATTTTCTGAGAAGATGAGGGTCTTTTCAAACTGGGAATTCAGAGTGAAGCACACAGATCAGCTTCCCCCTTCTCCTGCCTCTCCTGAGCATCCGCCCCCATCCCAGCCCTCTCTGCAGGCATTGTGCCGCAGCTCAGACACTCAGTAAGTAATAAAAGAAAATCCCAGGCACGAGAGCCAAAAGCTGCTAGAAAAAGATGCCACAATGGCAAATTAATTACATCCTGCAGAGGGGGATGTGACCTGCTCTCATGCTTGTCCCTCGCCACTCCTGCAAGGGAGGGAGGGAGAGGTAGCTGGTGGCTGCTGCATGGGGGAAGAAGTCACAGTGCTTTCAGAGTAGGCATCCATGTGTCTGCCTTCATTCCACTGCACAGGCACACGTGCATTACCATGTGGGAAGGGGACTGACAGACCTTCTTCCCACAAAAAACCCGTGTCCCTCTTTGGCATCCACACCAGGTTTGGTTCCAGAACCGCCGAGCCAAATGGCGGAAGCGGGAGAAGTGCTGGGGCAGGAGCAGTGTGATGGCTGAGTATGGGCTCTACGGTGCCATGGTGCGTCACTCCATCCCGCTGCCCGAGTCCATCCTAAAATCTGCCAAGGATGGCATAATGGAGTCATGCGCCCCTTGGCTTCTGGGTAAGTGAGCAGCTGCCTTCATGGGGGATGGTGAGGGGGTTGAGACAAAGTAGAGGGAAGCGAGGAAGAAACCAGAGCTCTGTTGAAAGCATGGGTGGAGAGCCATGGGGGTACCCTGCCCCATTGCCCTCCATTTGTCCCCAAATGGCTGTCGTCAGTGGGGTCTGACCGCTCATTCCGAATCCCTGCTGGTCCTTGGATCCCGGCCTGCAGGATCTGGCTGGAGCGGGAATTTGTCCCCCATGCTCAGGCTGGTGTTAGCCTTTGGCATCCCTCCTGCCTAGCCCTGGAGCAGGGAGTCCAACCATTGCCCAAGGCAGGATGAAGAAGTCAGTCCCAGCCAACTCCAGCCCTATGATGCTGTGAGGGGTTGTTAAGGGTCGACAGGGCTGCTGGGATCCCCGAGTGCGTTTTCCTTGCCCCAGGTTCCAGGGCAATCATGCTGTGGCCTCATGTTGGGGGAGCTGCATTTCTGCCTGCTTTCACTTGTTTGGCTGTGCACGCATGGACATAGCAGCCACCCTACCACATTATTCCTGCTCTTCGCTTGTTGTTTTCCGACCTTTCAGGCTGGTTCTGACCCAAAACTAGTGTCTGGCACCTTGATGATGGGCTGTCCTGTCCTTCTATCTGTGCAAAACTGAGAGGCACAGGGGTGGTTCATGTAAGAAGTGGATTGATACAGGAATAAGCAGAGGGGGAGGTCTCTCTCTCCAGCCTTGGTGAAGCTCAGACAACTGTGCTGCTGTCTGAGACTGTAGTCGCCACGTGGAGAAAAGTTAGCTTTAGGCTCTCAGAGAGAAACGAAGGGGAGGATAACTCTAGACCTTTGGGGGCAGCCCCAAGGGCATGGATGCTGGGGCTGGGCTACCCCAGCAGGCAGCTGCTTTGCCTGGGCTGCCCTCGCACAGGGGGCAGAGCGAGCGGCTCGCCATGACTGCTGCATGAAGCAAGGGTTTCTGCTTTTCCTTAATTCTGGCCTCTCTTTATCTTTGCTGTTTTCAGTTCAAGATGGCTTTCCCATGCCCAGGCGCTTTTCTAAACCCGAATACCACCAATTCTTTTTAGGGATGCACAAAAAGTCTCTGGAGGCAGCAGCTGAGGCGGGGAGGAAGACGGAGGTGGAGCGTCAGGCCCTGTCCAAGCTTGACAAGGGTGACAAGGATGAGAGGGGCCTGGATCCCAAAACCACCATTTCCCAGGAGGAACTGAGAGAAAACAGCATTGCTGCCCTCAGGGCGAAAGCTCAGGAGCACAGCACCAAAGTCCTGGGGACCATTGTGGGAGACACCCCAGCCCTGGGCAGGAAGCCAGAGACAGGGGAGGAGGTGGCAGTGGCAGAGGATGAGAGACAGATGGAGAAATTGAATTCATCACAGAAGGCAGAGAAGCTGATCTAGGACGGGAAGAGGCAGTGGAAGCCAGCCCCGACAGACACACAAGGGGCTGCACTTCCCCTTGGACTGCCCCTGCCTGGGGAGGAGCGCCCTGCTCTGTGCGGTTGGGATTTT
>NW_010389049.1:0-2124 GCF_000710305.1 Buceros rhinoceros silvestris | reverse complement strand
CGCCAGCGTCTCCCTGCCCTCTCTCCTCTGCCCAGCCGGGCCTTTCTCAACACCCCCCCCCTCCTTTAGGGGACTGGGACATGTCCCATCATCATCACTCAAGAGGACACCAAGGTTGTGGGTCCCACTGGCCTCCCAACCAGCTTTGGGGCTCTCTCCTCCTGCTCTAGCCCCAGACCCCATCCACTATCTTGGACAACCCCTGTCCCCTGCTGCCATGCCCTTCCTAGGTGCACACATCTCCCCGGTGCTGCCTGGGCACCTTCCCCTGGTGCCCTGTCCCACCATGCCCCATGCAGACCTACCCCCTTCCCTCACCACAGCCCCTGCCTCTGGCCTAGGCCACAGCAGGGCAAGTCCAGGGCAGTGTTTGCATGAAAGGCAACTCTCTGTCCGGGGTGGTTTGCGCCCATCTTTCCCCGCCTAGCACGAGTGTCTGCCAGAAAGGGGCAACGCTTTAGAGCAGTTGAGGTTTGCCTCTGTTTGGTAGGGAGAGACAGATTTAGCCGACAAGCACAACACCCTGGTTCCACCTGGCACCTTGAGGTCACTCCAGCCCATGTTGCTGGCTCCTGCAGGGCTGGTCACCACAGCTGGGTCTTCCCCAAACACCAAAGCCCTGCACCCCTGAGGAGGGGCTGAAGTGTGAATTTATTTACTGAATACATTATTCCAGGCAAGACTCAACATCCGGCCAATGTATTTATTGAATTAAATTTGTCCAGCTTGCCCTCTCAGTGTTAAAGGGAATGATAGCCATGCACATCCAAGCCAACACACCCCATAAACATGTACATACATCTCCCAGCCAGCACCACATGAGCACATGTAGACCCACACAGCCAAAACAGCTCTGTGGTACCATCACCTTCCCACCCTGGTAAGGTGCTATTCACCCCCCCCCAAAACATAGTACAGTGACTTCCAGGTAACCCTTTCTGTCCTTCTTTCAGCTGTAAGCACCCTTTCCCCAGATTTACTGTTTTTCTTCCATCAAAGGTTAAGCTCTTCCATATAGCCCCTGTTTGTTCCCCAGTCATTTGACATGTTAGATGATAGCCCGTGGTGTGTAAATAATGTATATATAATGAGAAAAGAATTCAGTATCGAGGTGTTTGAGATATGGAGCTGTAACTACTTCTAGTCATCCATCTGTGATTTATGTGCCATTTTCTGTAAAGATATGAGCAAGAATAAAACTAAATGAGAATACAGTGTATGACTCTGGTCACTGATGTTCAAAGAGCCAAAAGCTCAAAGGGGGCTGGAGGTCAGGCCATAGCCAGAAAGAGGTGGAAGCTTGGAAGTGGCACAAAGAGAGGTCTGCACCTTTCTCCCCACACGAGCATGAAGAAGCCTTTCCCTTCGCAGTGAAAGACAAATCTGAAAGGAGTGTGCTTTTACCTGAAGCAGAAGCTAGGCGACGTGACATACAACTGGTGAGAGGACAAGTCACTTCGGCATCCAGAACACCCCTGGTGCTTTGGGTCACTTTACATCACACGCGCCCTGGCTGGAAAGCTGGGCAGGCCCTTTTGCCCAGGAGCAGGCTGCATGGCACAACCGATTGGAGGAGCCAGGGCAGCAGCCAGGCACTGCCAGTGCGGGGGAGCTTGTTGAGAAGGAAGGTCACCAATGGGGATTTCCAGCAAGGTGAGCTCCAACTTGAGAGCACCATACTGAAGAAAAGCAAGGAGGAAAAAAAGCTGTTTGGAGGCATGGAGGCAGCTTAGCGCTGCTCTAGTGGGTGGTGGAAGGTCTCGACATGAGAAGATGCGCTGCAGCGTTTCATGCCAAAATACCACTTCCTGCTCCACCACGGCCTTATTGAGTGCACAAAGTCCACTCTGTGGTACACTCCAGTCTGAAGCGTGTGGGAGGAGGCAGACGACAGCCCAGCTTGCCAGAGCGGACAGCTCTGATAGCTGCCCAGCAGGTAGGTGGGATGAGATGCGATATCCCCCTCCTGCAGCAGACAGCCTCTCCTGGTTTCATTCAGAACAGCACTAACTCTGTTCAGTGATTTTACTTTTCAGCTCAGTCTCTTCTAAGTGACTGCCAAGTGACTTTCTGAAGACAACGGCATATTTCCACAGACAGTGTCTGCTCCTAGAAGTGACAGCG